>NC_090259.1:13668225-13698094 GCF_037325665.1 Littorina saxatilis
TTTTCGAGTCATTCATTGAGGGTGGTGAGCTTTCAAACTACCACGACTGAATAACTGATAACACATCTTTGCATCGTGCATTTACCAGACGAGTAGCATAGTGCAGTGGTTACTGATTCGGAATTTCGATCCGACGCTATGGGTTCAAGTGCCGCTGGGAGCTAAATATTTTTTTCATTATTTTTTTATTAACCTTTTTCTTTATAGACCTCAATTGCATTCAGACTGCCTCTGTGTTCATTTTTTTTAAATGCGTAAAGAAACTGTCCTATGCTTTCAAAAAAAATCCAATCTTGACTTTCAACTGTACATAACCATGCATCGCCATCGTAATCAAAAATTAACGAGGGAAAACAAATTAAAACACCGATGAACAGTATTGTCTTTTCTAAACTTCTTGACAGACATTTCCCCAATAAATAAGGAACAAGTCACAAAACTTAGTTATTTACGGTCTACTGAATAATGTTCTTCCTTTTAAACTTTACCAGTAACCCAAATTTTCCCTATAACCAATCTATGTTTGTCCAACAGTTTTACCGATATAAAATTATTAAACACAAGTTCAACATTCAGTAATTGTTGTACTTATTGTGAGAACGAAAAAAAAAATTCCCAAAAAATTATGTTCATTTGGAAATGCGTTGAGGATAAAGTGATTTGTAAATACAATATGATTATTAAAAATTACCGTAAAGGAAGTTTTTTGGGCGTGTTTGAAAATTCACAAAGTTTTAAAGCAATAATAAGTTATGTGAATTATTTGATAGTGATAGCCAAAATGTGTGTTGGTATTTATAGATATGGTTCCCCTCTGGATATTGTATGCATTTCTGAGAGGGAATTGTTATATAGAAAAGTTGTTTAAAATACATTTATAAATAGTATTGTTAACGATATTGGTACATTTAAAGTAGAAACATTAATATAAAAATCAGAAAAAAAGAAAAGAAAAATAAAGATCAGTGAAGAGGGATACTCCCCGCCAAAAAAAAAAAAAAAAAAAAAAAAAAAGGATTGAAGCTGCCTGCATGCAACCGAGATCCCCCCAAAAAAAGAAAAAAAAAGTTCAACATAATCATTTATTCTTCTCCTAACATTCAGGCCAACAAAGTCATTTGTCATAGGCAGTCATTCGATTCCAAGACAATCATCACAGGTTTGAACCGACCCTTTCGATTAACCATTCAAAAAACAACAGCAATAATGCTGTTAGTACTTCAGCGCGCTCAACGTTCGCCTTTTTGAACTCTCGATGGAATTTGTTTCTGTGGTGGCGTACTAGTTAGGATTCCCCCAATTTTCGCGACCTTGACCGAATACTCTCGAAGTCACCACTCCGGCGTTCATGCATAGTGAACAGTTGGAAAGTTAAACTTCGGGAGTTCCCACTTCCGAAAGAGGCCTCTACTTCCAGTGTTGCTGACTTCCTCCTCATGCATACGAGCCCTGGTGTCTTTACACCCCCGGTATAGGGGTGTGTATAGGTTTCACTGGATGTGTTTTATTGTTTGTTTGTTTGTTTGTTTGTTTGTTTGTGTGTTTGTTTGTGTGTTTGTTTGTTTGTTTGTGTGTTTGTTTGTGTTCGCAAGTAGATCTCAAGAATGAACGGACCGATCGTCACCAAACTTGGTGAACAAGTTCTATACATTCCTGAGACGGTCCTTACAAAAATTGGGACCAGTCAAACACACGGTTAGGGAGTTATTGGTGGATTTTGGTTTTTTGGGGGGATCAACTACGCATAACTCTTCCTTATCTTCTCCATGTTTTCAGCGTTTACCTCCCTTCCTTCGTATGGTGCACTGTAGTATGAGGGGCATCTTCGGATATTCCCGGCGTTCTGTTACTATTTTTAGAAGGTCACCGCAGTGTCCAGAACGTAAATTCGACCCGTAAATTATCCTCACTGTAAAAGTGCAAAGGTCGAATCAATTTATAGCCACGCGAAAAATACACTCTCATCTATCTCTATATATTTATACAATAGATATAGATATATATATACGGCTTCTCTGTGTGTGTGTGTTTGAGTGTCTGGAAGGGACCTAAGCTTGACGGGTCCATGGTTCGAAGCCGGCGTACAGTGCGCCACTCAAGCCGGGTATTCGGCTCTACTTGCTACCCGGCGAAGCGGCAGATACACCCCGGACAAAATCTGGTCGATGAGATATTTCAATACCTGCTCTCAGCGCGCAGCGCAAACCGATTTTGGTTTTTTTTTTCGGGATCTTTTGTTTTCTGTATGCGGTCAGTAGGTGTTACAGAAAGAGTTATATTGATTTGTCTTTTTCTCCGCCTGTCTCTTTGTCCACTCAATCAACTTATTTTAACCACACTTGTTAGCAGTGCCTTCTCAGTTGGTGGCAGTGAGAATGGTAAGGACGGGGGTGTTTTTCCTACCTCGGAGGAATTTCTTGTTCTGTCTACCTTCAGTTCGCTATTTTTAGACTGTCTGGCTTTTTTTCTTCAGAATTAGGCAGATGGAAAATGTCACATATTAAACAAGAAGCTAGTTCAAAACTACTGGTCAAGTCTATTACAGCCAAAATTCACTTCCATTGATATATTTATACTGTTAATTAGTGTTCCTTGCATGGTCAACGTTTCATTATTAATGTTCCTATAAGAGATTGTTTTAAGTGTTACTGGTCGAAAATACAAGGTGCAACTCTATGGGCATGCGCTTTGGAAGGTAAAGTCATTTCGAAGTTATCTGAGCAAGCGCACTCGTTTGAGAAAAAAATCACTCTAGGTTGTATTGTTAGTAGCACCGGAATCTTCAAATACCAATGTGCTGGAACAAACATGATGACCTAAGTAAAAGAGATTGTTCACAGGGTCAATCCAAAACCTCGAGACCCATAACATGGGCATGTTCTCATACAATCTGAATTTGTTATAGTAGGCCTACTCCTGTCGAAAAGGATAGTTCCTTCATTGTGTCTGATTTTATTTAAACTGCAACCGAAAAAAAGATTGACGCTAAACGTGCCTCGTCTGCATCGGAGAAGTTCCACACAAATTGTGAGAACAGTGAGAGCGAGGAGTAATAACTATACAAAATCATATTACATGTACGAGTATAACAAACGCCTTTAACCCCCCCCACACACACACATCCTCACACATACACACTCACACATGCACAAAGAAACACACACACACACACACACACAAACACACACACACAAACACACACACGCACACACACACACACACACACACGCACACACACACACGCACAAACACAATCAAATCCAACTCGTATTGATGCTCTGATCTTCTGTATTACAGGTCCGATGTCTTACATACACACTGTGGCAAGGCGTCACATGGTAATACGGTGTAGTTCTCGCACAAAGACTGTTGGGACGCTTTTCTTAAGGATTCACCTGGATGTGAATTTCCTTGGTCAAGGTGTTCACGATGAGAGTGTCGTCGGGAAGAGCGTCTGCGGGATAAACATAAACACAATGTACAATACAACCCTCCTTGGTAATGCTGCGTCGCCCAAAACAAATAACGGTTTTGGGTGTGACGAAAAAAAGAACAGGGCCGGAGTGCTATGTAAATTAGGAGCAGTTCTTCCAGGAACACATTTTGGAGAAACGTTAAATGTCGGACCATTTCACCTACAGACTCGAAACTTTGTAGAATGGTTGTGGACGAACTGAAGTTTATGCTCAACAACTATGAACATATTTGCTAAACTCACATGACTGGACAAATTAAACCCTTCGTTGTAAAGTTACACTTATTCAATGTCGTGTAAATTCATCAATGACAAAAACGCATTCATTCATGGGAAATGCCCTGATCCTGCCTTTAATTGCTGTATTCAAGTTACTGACTGTCTAATGTTGATTAATGTATACTATGTCATTCGAATTACTCCAAAGGTAACACACTGGAGGGTTTAAATTGGGTTAGTTTGGCTACCGCTCAATTTCGAACCTCGTACTGTTGAGTCGTTCGCCGAATTTGGCCAAATATGTTGAAATTGCACAAACGTCAGACCCTTTAAGATATACAACTCTCTTTGTTAAAGGGTTATGCATTGGCTGATGTTTATGTCCCCAAAATATGAAGTGATTCAGTCAACCGATGTAGAAGTTATTTGCATTTTTGAGGGTTGCATTTTTTGGGGGTCACACTGTAGAACACTGCAATAATATGCTCTGAAGACATACCTTCCAATATCTCAGAGTGGTAAATGGTGCTCAAGGAATCACATTGGTGATCGAGGAAAGGAAGTAATAGAGGGGTGGTGGAGTTGATATGTCGAATGACAGCGGACGACACAAACCCTGTAGTGTTCAGGTAAACCTTCTTTCTGTCCACCGTCACCGCTGTCCCCTGTCAAAGAACCACAATGAAAAACAAGTGGTGTGCCGCAATATCAACACATGTATTCAATCTTTCGGCCTCTGATAAAACGAATTCAATATCAATTCCTATCTAGATGTGCATTTGCTTCACCACACTTAGTATAAGCGTACCTTGTTGTGTGGTCACAAATGTTTATATCGCATAATACATGCCACCCTGTATTTCCGGATAACAATCTAAATAAACCAAATAAAACGAACAACACTGAAAACCAAACACCACCGACACAACAACTAGTATTTACTAACACTAAAAAGTATAACAATAATAATTGTCAGTAAGCACTGGTGTCACATGACTAATGTGAAACAGTTGATAAGCCAATGGTAATGCGCTTAAACTGTTTACGCAATCTTAGAGTGCGCTGACAAACACTGAAAGCGTATTATGCGCCTGCGTCCTCTTTTTTCTCGATTTAAGAAGATTCATCTTTTCCTCCATTCAATAGTGACATGTAGCTTATAGTCTTCGCATCACAAAAACATGCCTCAGCATTAGCTTCCTTATGCTAAACAGAAAAAAGCACGAGCCATTGTTGTTTTCAACATATTTCGAGCTGGACTAGCATTTAGAATTCTGTTCAACGTGGCAGATGAACACATGCAACGGGTGTGCATGGGCTCAAGTAACTAAACGGTTTTCTCATATATTTCAAGACACACAACTATAGGAATAGATGGTAGTAGGTTCTAACCAATATTACTGTGTTAACTTAGCACCAGTCTCCTTGATGATTCACATACAACAGGAGCAACAACATGGCAAGTTTATTTTGGGAAATACACACACACACACACACACACACACACACACACACACACACACACACACACACACACACACACACACACACACACACACACACACACACACACAAGGTTAACATACGAACATTTCTAGAGGCCAATAATGCGGCAGTGGAAGCGAACGTCCCATTGTCGAAAATTTCCAAAATGAAGCATCTCGTTGGTGTTCCATAGGAGACTATTCCCATTACCTGAAATGAAGAAGCGATGAAATAACCTCAGATAGTTTCACATTCAAGATTACAAGTTGGAGTGAACATATCGGGGCCCTTTTGTTGAGAAAGCACTGCTGATAAAATACATATAAAGTGGATCATGCGATAGTAACGTCAATCTTAAAATAGTAGTTTTTGTCTCGGAGACATGATTTTAAAAAAACCCATTAAAGATGCTGGAAACATTTTGTTTTTCTTCAGATAAATATAGACACTGTCAACATTTTACCCAACTATCCCACAGATGACTTTATACACATACCTTTAATATTGCAAGTCAAACACAACTTTATGCGGTTTGTCAGTTTGCAGTGATGTCCAACCCAAGAAACAATTAGCATATCCCCTGATCGCGTTCTGGGGCTAAAGTCTGTGTGGGTTATGCCAAAATGGAACCCAAAACCATGTTTTACTTCTTTTTTTTTGTACATATCCATAACACAATCTCCTAACCCGAGATAGAAATAATTATATATCTTAATAATCAAGACTAAGTAATTATACTTTCATGGACCCACACAAAATCGACTTTGCTTAGGGCCTATACTTAGCTAATATTCTGCCCGTGAAATGTTCAGTGTGTTGAAAAATTGTTGATACAATTTGAGAAACATACCAGATAGATTTAATGATACAGATGATTAAATATGATGACATGCAAATAATCATATGTATCGATTGAACGTTGCATTTTCATTATTTATGCCGTGTGACATCAGAGTCCGACAAAACAATCATATTTTGGCGGACTTGAAAAGAATGCATGTTTGTGTATGTCCAATCTTAAAACAAGAAGGAATTCTAACTCAGATCCATCGATACGTAGAGGATTCATGCCGAGTCTCAGTGAATATTAGCAATAATGGTCGAAGTTTGCGTATCATGAAAAATGCGAGCTTTAGCGAGCTTTTTCATGACCGCGAACTGAGACCATTATGTCTAATATTCACTGATACGAGGTGTGTAACCTCTTAATTTCTCCGTTCTTCAGTTAATCAAAGAAAAGAGGAGTTTTTGTACTAAAGTTTGATCGAATCCTATTCACTCAATTAGTCGAACTACGCAGCCGATTGATTATTGCGCAGTTGTATAGTTTCGTGAAAATAATTCAATTATCTTAACACTTCATGTCAGTTTCCCTGTGTTAGACTGAAATCAAGTACACAGTTACGTTCTTATTCTGCTGTGACGGTAAAGGCAGATATTGATTGTTCTGTTCATGTTTTGGTATCGCTAAGGAAATTTTCTTTCGTCAAATAGGATTAAGCAGACGAACTTTTGCACACGTGTTCCAACGTCACGATTAAACACTGTATGAAGTTCGGTTTTCTGGACGAAACAGTGTATGACACCGCTTAATGTTCTGAAAATTGATGGGACGTGTGCATTTGGTTGCGTGCCATTTGTTTAAAAAAATGAAATATTGTTGCAAACTGACTGTCGGATTGCAGTCTTTCGTCGAAGAAACTGTATGCAAATACATTTGGAAGGGGAACTACTCTTGTCGCTGGACACAGTATGATAGTTACTTGCCTTGGAACTTGCTTGCTGGGTGATCGTTAGATTTCGAGTCAAAAAACAACAGAACCCATGGTTTTTATATGGATATTCATGTGCTCAAGCCTGTGGGAGCTAGTTGAAATGCGGTACGTTTATTTGGTTTGCTCCAGAGATGTATATATGTTGTACATCAGAGCGTTCGGAACTTTTCAGTCGCAAAAGTAGTGCCGACACAGAACAGCTTTTTAACCCATGCACTATCGAGGATTCAGGCTGTTGCTGGCTTGTTATTTGTTTGGTTGCTGGGTGTTTATCAAAAAAATAACTAGCCCTACCACTTTTCAGAGGTAACGAAGCAGAGGGGGGAATACATAAATGTTATCTGTATTGTTGACCAAAATATGATATCTTACACAGATCTTGACAGTTATTGTTCACCTCGACCACTGGCGCGGTCTCGGAGAAACATTGACTGTCTCGATCTGTGTAAAATGTCATCTTTTGGTCAAAATACCAATAGCGTTTAACAAACGAGGGTTGGGTTATTGGATGGGGTAGCTTACCGAGTCTTGGTTGAAGTGGTAGGCAGTAATGGAAGGCGTGAACTGTCCATACTCAGAGCCGGAGGAAATCCAAAGTCCGCTGCCTATGCTCGTCATGATCACATTTAACAAGGTTCCCTTTATAGCCGCAGCGTGAACGTTTAACCCGTTGCCGGTAAGTCGTTCTGTCCAATTGTAGTATACTGTATGTTTAGTATTGGATGATATCTGTAACAGAGAAACAACGTTCGTTTTGTATTGATACTACTAATACTAATAATTGTCAGTAAGTACTGGTGTCACATGACTGATGTGAACCAGTTGATTGGCAAACGGCGATGCGATTAAAACTGTTAGCGCAGGCTCTTGGAGTGCGCTAACTTTTCCACAGAGCGTATTCTTCTGCCCTTTGCCTAAGCGAGACTGTACTCTCATCCTCAGAATTAACTAATGACATGTAGCTTGTATTCTCCACAATACCAAATGACCATACATTTCCTGCGGCTCAATTAAAGCAGAAGTGGTTTTTTTCTGACAGATTGCATGTGCCTGTGCCACTGATCAAAAAATAGAAGCCGCTGTGTCTCATCTCATTTTCGACTTGCATAAATTCTTCTCACATGCCGTGTTAGTGGCATGTAGCTAATTATTCACATTACCAAATGATGAGTTAGTATACAATTCCCAGCGGCTAACAGAAAACACAAGTGTTATTCCGATAACGTACCAGCTAGACAAGCATTTGGAAGTCGACTGACTCGATCGACTCTGTCATGCATAGCAGACTACACTGAAATACGACTGCATCAGTTCAGTAAATGAATGGTTTCCGAATTATTATTTCAAGGCAACAACAATCGGAATCGAAAAAATGTAGGATTCAGAACGTTCTTACAATGTATTAGATGTATTACCAGCCTGCCTCATGCGTGCAGACTCAGTGCAACGTGACGAGCAATGTTTGTTTTTGAAATGAGACTGCAGTGGTTCGATTGCCTTAGCCTAGCAGACGACATACACCCCGCTAAGCAAATTAACATGTTGGACAAATGTGAACGAAACAACGATGGGGTTCAGAGCATTCTTACCGTCCATATTTAGTACCAGACTCCCCGATGAGTGAGGATACAACACGAGAAACATACCATATTTATTTTGAAAATGTGCTAACCGTCGACCATTCCTTGAAGTCAATTCAAGGGGCGCCACTCTGCACAGTCAATCCGTCAAAGCGAGCTGAAGGTTTCGAATCACAAATAACTAAGAGTACAGTTCTTTCTCCGAGTTCAAATGAGGTCTCTATGAAAGATCATCACTTTTTAGCTTACGCTACACTGGAATTTACCAACAGAAATTAAAATGCGTGTGACGAAAACACGACACACGTGAGACAGCCCACACAAAAGTAGATCTTACACGACCTGACCACACAGTTATGCCTATTCAAACTTCTTCTTCTTCGGCGTTTCAGAAATTCTGGTGACGTGTGAGCTCGTTTGCCCATTTGGGTTCCCCACACTATACTCTGAGAGCATAGTCAGCTTCACTCCGATTTCGTTGGGTAGGCATGCTGTGTATTTTCGTGTTTCCATAACCCACCGAACTCCGACATGGATTACAGGATATTTTCCGTGCGCACTTGGTCTTGTGCTTGCCTGTACACACGAAGGGGGTTAAGTCACTAGCAGGTCTGCACATAAGTTGACCTGGAAGATCGGAAACATCTCCACTCTTAACCTTTGCCGGATGCCGCTTTTGACTACACACTCCCGACGATGCGGGTTTGTCTGAACCCATACATTTGAAAGAGGGTTTTTACCGTTTATTCCTCTAACGACGATGCGGGTTTGTCTGAACCCATACATTTGAAAGAGGGTTTTTACCGTTTATTTCTCTAACGACGGGGTGGGTTCAGGGAAACCCACAGCGCTACTTCAGTGGTTGCATCGAGTTTCTCCCTTCACCGACCTCTTGCAGGGGAGGGAGAGGGGGAGGGAGAGGGAGAGACTGAGAGACTAAGAAAGAAAGAGAGAGAGAAAGAGAGAGAGAGAGAGAGAGAGAGACTAAGAAAGAGAGAGACTAAGAAAGAGAGAGACTAAGAAAGAGAGAGACTAAGAAAGAGAGAGAGAGAGAGACTAAGAAAGAGAGAGAGAGAGTCTAAGAAAGAGAGTGAGAGACTAAGAAAGAGAGAGAGAGAGACTAAGAAAGAGAGAGAGGGAGACTAAGAAAGAGAGAGAGAGACTAAGAAAGAGAGAGAGACTAAGAAAGAGAGAGAGACTAAGAAAGAGAGAGAGACTAAGAAAGAGAGAGAGAGACTAAGAAAGAGAGAGAGAGAGAGAGACTAAGAAAGAGAGCGAGAGACTAAGAAAGATAGAGAGAGAGAGACAAATAAAGAGAGAGAGAGAGACAAATAAAAAAAGAGAGAGAGAGACTAAGAGAGAGAGAGAGAGACTAAGAAAGAGAGAGAGAGACTAAGAAAGAGAGAGAGAGAGAGACTAAGAAAGAGAGAGAGAGAGATTAAGAAAGAGAGAGAGAGAGACTAAGAAAGAGAGAGAGGGAGACTAAGAAAGAGAGAGAGAGACAAAGAAAGAGAGAGAGAGACTAAGAAAGAGAGAGAGAGACTAAGAAAGAGAGAGAGAGACTAAGAAAGAGAGAGAGAGACTAAGAGAGAGAGACTAAGAGAGAGAGAGACTAAGAAAGAGAGAGACTAAGAGAGAGAGACTAAGAAAGAGAGAGAGAGAGAGAGACTAAGAAAGAAAGAGAGAGAGAGACTAAGAAAGAGAGAGAGACTAAGAAAGAGAGAGAGAGACTAAGAAAGAGAGAGAGAGAGACTAAGAAAGAGAGAGAGAGAGACTAAGAAAGAGAGAGAGAGACTAAGAAAGAGAGAGACTAAGAAAGAGAGAGAGAGAGAGACTAAGAAAGATCTAGAGAGAGAGAGAGAGACTAAGAAAGAGAGAGAGAGACTAAGAAAGAGAGAGAGACTAAGAAAGAGAGAGAGAGAGACTAAAAGAGAGAGAGAGACTAAGAAAGAGAGAGAGAAAGAGAGACTAAGAAAGAGAGAGAGACTAAGAGAGAGAGAGACTAAGAAAGAGAGAGAGAGAGACTAAGAAAGAGAGAGAGAGAGACTAAGAAAGAGAGAGAGAGAGACTAAGAAAGAGAGAGAGAGACTAAGAAAGAGAGAGAGCGAGAGACTAAGAAAGAGAGAGAGACTAAGAGAGAGAGAGAGACTAAGAGAGAGAGAGAGAGACTAAGAAAGAGAGAGAGAGAGACTAAGAAAGAGAGACAGAGAGAGAGACTAAGAGAGAGAGAGAGAGAGAGACTAAGAGAGAGAGACAGAGAAAGAGAGACAGAGAGAGAGACAGACAGAGAGAGAGACAGACAGAGACAGTCAGATAGACAGACAGTCAGATAGACGGATAGACAGACAGACAGACAGACAGAGCAACTGACAACAGACATACAGACAGAGAGATACGGACAGACAAACAGAGAGACAGACAGTCTCTTGGAGACAAACAGGCAGACAGACACTGTTCCGCCGCTTTGGTAATTATGGGTGTAGCAGAACCCGCGCCGTCGGCAGAGGGATAGTTACAATCACTACTACTCTTTAAAAGTATGGGTATGTGTGAACCCAGGAAGCACGGCAAAGGTTAACCCACCAGGTAGCAGCGACCGGGATTCGAACTCATGACCTCCCGATTAGGAGGCCGACGTCTTATCACTGCGCCACTTCGCCCGTCGGTCAGAAGGCCAGGACAAACAAGAAAAGCGGATCTAAGTCGACCTACTAACAAAGTTATCAAAACGCCGCAGAAAATATGTGCCTGATCAAACGTTTTATTATCTTGTGGTAACTGACCATATCTTTATTGAAACAATAACAGTGCGCTAGCTATTACATTTATAGAGCAAAATTCGAAAATAATTATTGAACTCAGCACTAGGCTTCGTTCAATACATAATTTTCTTGATTAGCTCTATAAATCTTCCAGCGCGCTGTAATGTCTCAAGAACTTAAATTGTCAGTAATTACGTTGGTACTGGTGTCACATGACTGATGTGAAACAGTCGATTGGTTAATGGCAATGAACTTAAAACTGTTAACGCACTCTTGGAGCTCCAGATAACGTATTCATACAGTGAGGCTGTGTCCTTTCTTTCAATTTGAGAAGAGTCTTCTCATCCGCGGTGTTAGTGTCATCACTGTAGCTTATCTTCTCAACATTACCAAATGATGCTTGATCCTAAAATTCCCCGCAGTAAAAGCAGAAGTGGTTTTTTTCTGACAGATTTCGAGCAAGACCATGCAGCATTCGGAAGTCGACTGATTCCATTGACTGTCCTACGTACATGTAGCAGACGACAGCGTCAGTTCAGTACTGAAATGAACGGTTTGAGCATATTTTAAGACAACAACGATGTAAATAGAAAAGATCCTTGACCCTGAAATTTTCCGCGGCTAAAAGCAGAAGTGTTTTAGCTGACGTATTTCCAGCTAGACGATGCAGCATTTGGAAGTCGATTCATTCGATTGACCGTCTACCGTACATGGAGCAGACGCCAGCGTCAGTTCAGTGCGAAAATGAACGGTTTTTAGACCGGGAATCAAAGCAACAAATGTTGCAATATTTTTTCCCGAGATGATTAACTGGGGGAAACATTGTCAGAGCAATACCTGAACTGTCCGAGTGGCGTCTGCGTCGATGAAGACGAGCAAAGTCACCAAGAAGAGAGTAAGACCTGTTGCCACTTTCATGTTGCTGGATGTCCGCTGTCCTGACGATATGCCGCAAGAAGGTCCGCGCTTGTACTTATCTAGTCTCTTGACTGTTTGTCAACGAGCATTCTTGTCTCCGCTTTGGTTTACGAACTCGATTATTTGTCAAAAGCAATCAACATAACGGGCGATCATCATTGTATGGTTTTGAAACGATCCTATTCGTTTTTCTCTGTCTCTGTCTCTGCCTCTCTCTGTCTCTGCCTCTCTCTCTCTCTCTCTCTCTCTCTCTCTCTCTCTCTCTCTCTCTCTCTCTCTCTCTCTCAGTCTCTCTCTCTCCCATCTCTCTCTCTCCCATCTCTCTCAGTGACTCTCTCTCTCTCTCTCTCTCTCTCTCTCTCTCTCTCTCTCTCTCTCTCTCTCCCATCTCTCTTTAAATCATATCTTGTCAACAGAACACAGTATGTTTCTGTAAACGGTAAAACCTCTCCAAAGGATGTTTAAAGAGTGGAGTCCCCCAGGGGTCAGTTTTAGGGCCTATTTTGTTTTGTGTATTCATTAATGACCTCCCCCTTCATATATCTAATTCAAAAGTTAAAACGGATTTTTTTGCACAGGATTCGACGTTTCACACAAGCTGTAGGACTGTTCATGAAATTGAAGTTTTCTTACAGTCTAGTCTGAATGAAGTCAACAATTGGTGTAACCAGAATTTTATGATAGTGCACCCAGGGAAGACAAAAAGTATGATTATTACAACAAGACAAAAACACCAGTCACGACCTCTTAATTTAAAAAAAAGTATCCAAGAATTTGTTTCTGCTATCAAAGTTAAGCAATATGTCGATATCGCAACACTAAAATTATTTTATCATGCCCACATCTTATCCCATATTAATTACGCATCAACTCTTTGGGATGGCGTCTCTGATATTCACATGAAAAAATTAAACTCTCTACATCGTCGGGCAGCTAAAATCATGTTAGATGGTCCACAATTATCAGCTGATTTGAAGTTAAAGAATCTAAACTACCTGCCGCTAGTTAAACAGTTACAGTTTAATAAGACTGTAATGATGTACAAAGTATACCATGGCGAAGTGCCCAACTAAATTCAGGACCTATTTCACAGAGTCACCGAAAGGTACGGGTCTATCAATTTTCTACCACCAATACCCAGGATTGATCTGTTCAAAACTTGTCAAGCCTTCTCTGGCTCTGTGGTGTGGAACTCCATTCCGTCAGTAATAAGATAATTAACCTCACTAAAGAGTTTTAAACAAGCTCTGCATAATCATTATATGTCTACCTAGATGGCTATTAGTCTTAACATGTGCAAGTAGCTGTCAACAATTGGCAAAGCTTTATGAATTACAAAAATATGTTCTTTATTACATGTATTATGTGGAATTTATGTTGCGATTTTCCATCATCATCATCAACATCATCATCATCATCAATCATCATCATCATCATCATCATCATCATCATCTTCATCATCTTCATCATCATCATCATTTACACCATATAATCATTGTAAGCATTAGTGTAAACGTTGGTAGGCCTATTGTGTGAATTTTACCGTCGATCACTTTACATGTGTAACCTCAATTAACATGTTGCATGTTTTGCTTTTGATTTGCATGTTGCTTACTTTGTCATTTTGTTGTTTGTGTTTATTTGCTTGTTTGCTTACTTGTCGATTGTTTGCTGGGTCGTTCGTTTAATTTGTTTATTTGTCATGTTGCTTTACTTGTTTATCATTTATTAGACATTTGTATTAGAAGTAAGGACCGGTTGTAAGAAAAGGCGTCGCCTTAAACCTCTATCCTTGAAAAATAAAGTTCCATCATCATCATCTCTCTCTCTCTCTCTCTCTCTCTCTCTCTCTCTCTCTCTCTCTCTCTCTCTCTCTCCCTCTCTCTCTTTCGTTCTCTCTCTCTCTCTCTCTCTTTCTCTCTCTCTCTCTCCCCCCCTCTCTCCCTCTCTCTCTCTCCCCCTCTCTCTCTATCTCCCATCTCTCTCTCTCTCCCATCTCTCTCTCTCTCTCCCCCCTCTATCTCTCTCTATCTCTCTCTCCCATCTCTCTCTCTCTCTCCCCCCCCCTCTCTCTCTCTCCCATCTCTCTCTCCCTCTCTCTCTCTCTCTCTCCCCCTCTCTCCCTCTCTCTCTCTCCCCCCTCTCTCCCTCTCTCTCTCTCCCATCCCGAAAGGGGCTAAGGCCTTAAAGGAATAAAATCTTGTTCTTGTTCTTGTTCTTGTTCTTGTTCTCTCTCCCATCTCTCTCTCTCTCTCCCATCTCTCTCTCTCTCTCCCCCTCTCTCTCTCTTTATCTCTCTCTCTCTCCCATCTCTCTCTCTCTATCTCTCTCTCCCATCTCTCTCTCTCCCATCTCTCTCTCTCCCTCTCTCTCTCTCTCTCTCTCTCTCTCTCTCTCTCTCTCTCTCTCTCTCTCTCTCTCTCTCTGTTGATAAGGCTGTCTACCAATGCAAATGTTTACGCAATTTAGCCACCAACAATAATACGACTGTGGGCTGTTCACCTCATTAGCAACACATTTCAAGCGACTAATCTCACGACGGTGTTGGAAAACCTATGAAAAAGCAAATCTCATTCAATTTCACAATTACCTTCAGCTCAAATGGTTCATTATTCAGGCCGTTAAATACATCACTTACAGAGAAAGTACAGCCTTTAAAAAAAGGTATGTAGATACGCGATTTCCAGCCATATGGGAAAGACACGTTATGTCTGTTTTATGAGATTGCATCCATATTAGATTCTGGCGAGGCATCTGAAAGTGAGTATGACAGCTTGACGGTTGACTTGTTGATCCCACGTTTTTGTGTGAAAGTAATCAAAGCAAAAACGCATTTGCACTTGTCAAAAGCAACGCACTTAAACTTCAATACATATTCAATATTGTGCTAACCCAACACTTCTGAACAATAAACTAAAAGAAAAAGTGCAAAGAAACACACGTTACAGGCATTTTACATTACAGAGCGCGCTTAAGGACGCAACAGGCGCGGCGGATACAGTTAGCGCGGGACAGTGCATTCACATATAGTGATATATCCCATGACCTCCCTTCTTTGTCTCTGTTACTTCAGTATGGGTATATATGTTGTATTTTTATAGCTCAATAAATACATCATGGACTCCAAAAAATATATGATAGTGCAGATTCCGATTTGGGCAAAGGACTACTTTCCTCCCGACCTTTGACCTCGCGCCGAACAATGTGACACATTTGTATGAAGTTCTAAAATCGTATTGCACGGCTCAGAAAACCATATCAGTTGCACGCAAAAATGAATCTCAGAACTGATCTGATGTATGAGATGCAATAAGCAAAAGTTTCTTTCATTATGAAAGCAATGCAGGTCGAAAAAAACGAACATTCAACTTACAAGATAACCAGATGCTAGCGAACCAAAAACAAAAACACGAGTACCCTCCCCTTGCATCGTTAGCAGACGACTTTTGAGAATCTGTCGGTAGTGTGTTTTGGTGTGCGCCTTCAGCTATCAAACATCGGCTGTTTCACGTGTTTTGCGAGCAAGTCTACTCTTTTGCCTGGCTCTGCAGTAAGTCCACATATTTTTCCGTAATCCAGTCATATTCCTTCAAAATGCAATCAATCGGCGGTGACAGACGTGTCGGTCGCGTTTTCCTCACACACATACCAGTTTAAGTTCATCCATGCAAACACACTCGCAAAACAGTTTATCACGTAGATACATTTCAAATAGGGAGCAAATGGTTAAATCTAAACCTACATATTTGTTCCCTAAAATTTGCTTCTCTGTCAATAAGCCTAATTACACACGTTCGAGAAAAACAACGTGGAATAGATTCTGAATCGAGTAAGCCAAATGGGTCCCAAACCCGTTTCGCCCGTTCTGCCGACCTGAAACGCAAAACAAAAGAATTGTGCGCTTCAACTAAATTAATTTCTATTCGACTTCATTACTTTCTTGCAACTTATGAACCTTTACTTAAAGCTTTTAAATGGTCTGAAAGTAGTGTTACCGCGTACTTATCGATGCACTCATTCGTTTTATTTTTTCAGCGACGGTCACTTAGTTTAAGGTTGCAAAAGGGCTAAGTCTCGCTGGCAACAGTTTTACCCTGCACAGATCGCAACAGTGCCGCTAGTAGTCTACACTTTGTGTTTGATGATAGAATGGGATATACAGATTACAACACTCGTGGTTTTTTATATGGCTTGTATTTCAGTCAAGACCCAGCGGGAATATCAATCGAGAGCCACTCGCCAGAGGCTCGTGTCTCCCGATGATATTCATCCGCTGGGTCTTGACCGAAATACAAGCCATATAAAAAACCACTCGTGTTGTAACCTATACATATACACCTCTTTCACTCTTGACCGCAGAGTTGACACCTGTAATAAGACTATGTTCAACTAGTTTCAGTACATTAACTTCACAACGCCGCTGAAAGTTTTCTTAAACAAAAATGATATCTAGTTTCACAGTAACCTTAAATCACAAATGGCTCAATTGTGGGGCTGTTAAAATACATGCAGCAGCTGCAGATACATTACAGACATAGTCCTTCCTGCGACATTGTTCTGCAGCCATCTCGTATGATGTTGTAGTTTGTTTTGTTGGTTTTTTTTTCCCGTGTGATGAGGACATCCTGCAAATTGGACAATAATACATTTTCATGTTGTCATTACTTTATTGTCCCATCGCAGGGAAATTCGAGTCGCTTCCTCCCAGTGGAAAGCTAGCAGCAACAGAGTCGCGCTACCCAGGTGTATGCGTGTTTAGGTGTACTCAGTCACCTGCACTTATGGCAGAATGGCCGAGGTCTTTTACGTGCCACAGTGGCGTCACGGGGGTGGGACATGGATACCGTCTTTGAGTCTGCACATAAAGTTGACCCGTGTCCGTCCCGGTCCGGATTCGAACCCGTAACCCTCGGATCTCAAGTCCAGTGCTCTACCAGCTGAGCTAGCGGGCCCCAGAAAAGAAATTAACATCACATCTCGACAGCTTCCTGTGCTGAAATAAGTTTATTTTCAATTAAATGATTTCGCAGTTTGACACGAGAGAGAGAGAGAGAGAGAGAGAGAGAGAGAGAGAGAGAGAGAGAGAGAGAGAGAGAGAGAGAGAGGAGAGAGAGAGAGAGAGGGGGAGAGAGACAAAGAGAGGGAGAGAGAGAGGGAGAGAGAGAGAGAGGGAGAAAGAGAGAGAGGAAGACAGAGAGAGAGTGAGAGAGAGAGGGAGAGGGAGAGAGACACGCACACAGACACATACACAGACACAGAGAGAGACACACAGAGAGACACACAGACAGACAGACAGACAGAGAGTGAGAGGGTGAGAGAGACAGATACAGATACAGATACAATGACAGATCGAGACGAAGAGACAGACAGAAGGAAAAAACACAGAGACAGAGAGATAAAAGCTCATAAACAACAAGTCGCGTAAAGCGAAAATACAATATTTAGTCAAGTAGCTGTCGAACTCACAGAATGAAACTGAACGCAATGCCATTTTTCAGCAAGACCGTATACTCGTAGCATCGTCAGTCCACCGCTCATGGCAAAGGCAGTGAAATTGACAAGAAGAGCGGGGTAGTAGTTGCGCTAAGAAGGATAGCACGCTTTTCTGTACCTCTCTTTGTTTTAACTTTCTGAGCGTGTTTTTAATCCAAACATATCATATCTATATGTTTTTGGAATCAGGAACCGACAAGGAATAAGATGAAAGTGTTTTTAAATTGATTTGGACAATTTAATTTTGATAATAATTTTTATATATTTAATTTTCAGAGCTTGTTTTTAATCCGAATATAACATATTTATATGTTTTTGGAATCAGCAAATGATGGAAAATAAGATAAACGTAAATTTGGATCGTTTTATAAATTTTGTATTTTTTTTTACAATTTTCAGATTTTTAATGACCAAAGTCATTAATTAATTTTTAAGCCACCACGCTGAAATGCAATACCGAAGTCCGGGCTTTGTCGAAGATTACTTGACCAAAATTTCAACCAATTTGGTTGAAAAATGAGGGCGTGACAGTGCTGCCTCAACTTTCACGAAAAGCCGGATATGACGTCATCAAAGACATTTATCAAAAAAATGAAAAAAACATTCGGGGATTTCATACCCAGGAACTCTCATGTCAAATTTCATAAAGATCGGTCCAGTAGTTTAGTCTGAATCGCTCTACACACACACACAGACACACACACACACACGCACGCACATACACCACGACCCTCGTTTCGATTCCCCCTCGATGTTAAAATATTTAGTCAAAACTTGACTAAATATAAAACAAGTCGCGTAAGGCGAAAATACAATATTTAGTCAAGTAGCTGTCGAACTCACAGAATGAAACTGAACGCAATGCCATTTTACTCGTAGCATCGTCAGGCCACCGCTCATGGCAAAGGCAGTGAAATTGACAAGAAAAGCGGGGTAGTAGTTGCGCTAAGAAGGATAGCACGCTTTTCTGTACCTCTCTTTGTTTTAACTTTCTGAGCGTGTTTTTAATCCAAACATATCATATCTATATGTTTTTGGAATCAGGAACCGACAAGGAATAAGATGAAAGTGTTTTTAAATTGATTTGGACAATTTAATTTTGATAATAATTTTTATATATTTAATTTTCAGAGCTTGTTTTTAATCCGAATATAACATATTTATATGTTTTTGGAATCAGCAAATGATGGAGAATAAGATAAACGTAAATTTGGATCGTTTTATAAATTTGTATTTTTTTTTTACAATTTTCAGATTTTTAATGACCAAAGTCATTAATTAATTTTTAAGCCACCAAGCTGAAATGCAATACCGAAGTCCGGGCTTCGTCGAAGATTACTTGACCAAAATTTCAACCAATTTGGTTGAAAAATGAGGGCGTGACAGTGCCGCCTCAACTTTCACGAAAAGCCGGATATGACGTCATCAAAGACATTTATCAAAAAATGAAAAAACTTTCGGGGATTTCATACCCAGGAACTCTCATGTCAAATTTCATAAAGATCGGTCCAGTAGTTTAGTCTGAATCGCTCTACACACACACACACACACACACACACACACACACACACACACATACGCACATACACCACGACCCTCGTTTCGATTCCCCCTCGATGTTAAAATATTTAGTCAAAACTTGACTAAATATAAAAAGACACATGTTGAAAGTTAAGTTAACAAGCCACAGACCATTTCCTGCACTGACACGCATGACCTGTCGGACACGCTCGGACTACGAAAGACCAGCAGTCCGAAACCGCCCGGAACCAATTCCGCAGTAGACCCTGACAATGTCTTCCGCTTTCAGTACAGTTTGAAGATATATGGTGAGTCTGGTTGCAGATGTGTTAGTACCATGGAGCACTCTCGTAGATCTTTCAGCGAGTGAGGTAGCGTGTAGGACTCGAGACATTTTGACTGATGCTGGTCATGCTTTTTGAAGGATAGTGGTGTGCTCCGTTTCACACATTTTCTGTTAAAAGAACTTGTGTGTTGATAAGAACATGTAAGTTTTACGCCCTCACGGCAAAGCCATTACGGGGCATGTTACACATGAAAACCCGGCTTTGTATAAAAAACAAACAAAAAAAACCACGTGTGTTCTGCTTTGGGGCCTTCGTGTATCTGGATGAAAGTGGTGTGTTCAGTTCCACTTGTTCGTTCGAGAACATAATGTTCTTTACGGTGCTGCAGGGTGGGTCTTCGAAAGGGAAACTAAGTTGTTTGGAATTAAGCAGTTATAGTATAAGCAAAGAGGGTATAATAATATTATGTGAATTTATAACGCGCACATATCTCATTACAAGGCGACTCAAGGCGCACTCACACACAATATTTCGGATTAACAACTCAATCATACTCATACACTTACGCATAAATTGCATGAAGTTGACAAGGGTCTATACCCTCTTTGGTCTATACCCTCTTTGGTATAAGTGTCCGGCGCCAATAACACATGTATTTAAAGATCGGTACAGCTGTTCGAACTGCAATATAAAACGGGGTACTGGACTGACACAATTCGCCAAGCTGCCCTGTGTCTGTCTGGTTTAGAATGTTTCAACATTGCCAGTAAAACACACTTAACATGATTGTATCGTTAACACATGCTCAGTAAAAAGCTCAACATATTAATAGCAAGCACATCACTCAGATATACTGACCACTACCTTTTATATCAACCGCTTCCATCTATCCGAAGCAAACTACCACCCCATCACATCCTCCCACACACCCCACCAAGTCAAGTCAAGTCAAATTTTATTTCAAAAAAACCCATGGGGGTACATGAGAAAAAAACAAGAACAATAAAGAGAGGAATGCAGCCCTGCAAAAATAAGATACACTACATATTTGAGACACGAGATTTAAAACCTGCCCCCCCCCCCCCCCCTCCCCCACCTACAACGACTTCCGTTCCGTGGCAATGTCTCAGAAATGAACTCTTTCCACTCATCCTATTAAATCACTAACTCGCTCCGTCCGCCCCCCTACGACGGTAGACACGGGATCACCCTGATTATCGCGAGCTGTTAATTAATCACGACCGTCTGTCAGGTGGTGGGTAGATCAGGTGTCCTTTTGGCATTTCCATTTCCCATTAATTCTTGGAGCTTTTCGAGTTCCGTCCTGCATTTCGGCTCAGAGAAGGCCAGGATTCATAAACCATTAGACAAGTTAAAACGTTGCCCGAAGAGCTCTCATCTTCACTCTCCGCCTGGCGTCTGGCATTATGGGGTTAGTGCTAGGACTGGTTGGTCCGGTGTCAGAATAATGTGACTCCAGGGTGAGATATGAAGCCTGTGCTGCGACTTATGTCTTGTGTGTGGCGCACGTTATATGTCAAAGCAGCACCGCCCTGATATGGCCCTTCGTGGTCGGCTGGGCGTTAAGCAAGCAAACAAACAAACAAACAAACAAACAAAGGGGAAACAAACAAATAGACGTCGCTCACGTTTCATAATTCAGGATAACAAAAACCAACAAAGCGTACGTAAATGAATTTGAATGTAACGTGTTGTTTTGGTATAAAGTAAACGCTCCAATAATATGCCTTTCTTAGTGGGTTTTTAAACAACTCTAAACTGAACTTAAAATGTCCAAAAGGACCCAGTTCATGACTTGGAAGAAGAAGAAGAAGACGTTGAAGTGTCCAGCTGAACACTTGTGTGTACCATGTGTGCTACATGTACCTGTAGAACTATGTGCTATATGTTACACTGTGGTCAACATTGATTACAAAGAGAGTGGGAAAATGGGAAAACACTTCAATTTAAAGCGTTATACGGTTACTATACGAACACTATTATCATTATTATTGTATTAATATATTTTTTCAGCATTACAAATGCGCTTGGAAGTAAATAGCACTACAAGTTGGCCCAACGGTTCCTTCAAACGTTCTACGGGTAGCCCGCTCTCGTTTACATTTTGTAGATTGTTTTTTTTTAACATTAGAATTCAATCTGTTTTAAATGTTAGATTGTTTGGCTTGAAGGCCACGCACGCCTTGGTCGTCAGTGTGTTCCATAGATCTTCTTCTTTTCGATCGCCGATCACACTTGGAGTCCAGATCTTGAGATATAATTAGTGGTCCTCTGCAGCGCAGCCACTGGCCCGTACAGCTTGTTGTGCAGGGACTCCGGCAATGGCCAGATTTCCTCTCTCAGCACGTGTTCCATAGATGTCAACATTGTCTGCGGTTCACGTCCTCACACCGATGTTAATGTTGCTATTACCCAAACGGTCTGGGTCTCCTGTCCAATTGATGATTGGCGGTGTGGATCAAGGTCAAGGGAAGGTCGCAGCATGGTCATCGTGGTCGTCTGTGTACCGATTTTAATGTTGCCAGCGTCCGAACGGTCGATGTGTCCTGTCTTATTGATGAGCCGACGGCCATAAAGCTATAGATGATTGGCGGTGTGGGAAGCAGTCAAGGGAAGGTCGCCGGTCATCGTAAGTGGTCAGACTGGTCGAGTTACTGGGCTCACCAGGGAGGGGCGGAGCGGCAGCATTGGTCGCTGGTCATTTGGGGGGAGTACTGGGTGTACTGAGTTTTATAGGTGAGGTTACCTTGACATTGTGGTGTTTGTAACAGCTTGATTCAAACAGTGGCAGGTACGGTGCGACCTGTAATGCAAGGCCCCTCCGAAGGGGCCCAGTAGCTCAGCTGGTAGAGCACTGGACTTGGGTGATCCGAGGGTCACAGGTTCGAGTCCGGCCCGGGGCGGACACGGGTCGACTTTCTGTGCAGACTCAGAGACGGTATCCATGTTCCACCCCCGTGTCGCCACTGTGGCACGTAAAATACCTCGGTAATTCTGCTATAACACGCATATACATAGGTGGCGCGACTCTGTTACTGCTACCTTTCCACTGGGAGGAAGCTACCCGAATTTCCCAGCAATTGGACAAAACAGAAATGAACATAAAAAAAAGGGAAAAAAAGGCGCATTAATCGAGTGGATTAGACGTGGGTCTCATAATTATGCGGCAGGCTGAGTGTTCGCCTGGACGGCTGAGGGTGAATAGTATGTGTTGCCGATCTCCTATGACAACGTATGTGCAGCGGTGGCCTAGTGGTAAGGCGTCCGCCCTGTGATCGGGAGGTCGTGGGTTCGAACCCCGGCCGGGTCATACCTAAGACTTTAAAATTGGCAATCTAGTGGCTGCTCCGCCTGGCGTCTGGCATTATGGGGTTAGTGCTAGGACTGGTTGGTCCGGTGTCAGAATAATGTGACTGGGTGAGACATGAAGCCTGTGCTGCGACTTCTGTCTTGTGTGTGGCGCACGTTATATGTCAAAGCAGCACCGCCCTGATATGGCCCTTCGTGGTCGGCTGGGCGTTAAGCAAACAAACAAACAAACAAACAAACGTATGTGCATACCTGCTTGTTCCTCATCCCCCTTCGTGTGTACACGCAAGCAAAAGACCAAGTACGCACGGAAAAAATAATCATGTAAACCACGTCAGGGTTCTGTGGGTTATAGAAACATGACAAATAACTCCAAGCATGCATCCCCCGAAAACGGCGTGTGGCTGCCGAAAAGGCGGGGCAAAAACGGTCATACACACACAAAGTGTCAGCTGGGACAGGTATTGGTAATACGCTGAAGATATGGTGTGATACTTTCAAGTGACGCAAACAAACCCGCTGTGGCTGTCTTCTTCGACACGCCAGCATTGGGTTTGTCTCGTCAAAGTATCGAAATACGATCATGATAATCAGAGACGAGATATGTTGCTTGCATGTCTTCGTGTTTTCCAAGCCCTGAGACTTTTACTGTGAACTTTTTCGTGCGCACGGGGGTGTTCGGACACCGAAAAAAGTTTGCACAAAGTTGACTCCGAAAAATAAATCTCTCGCCTATAACGTGGGGATCGAACCCACGCTGATGGGGATCGAACCCACGCTGATAGCGACCAACTGGCTACAAAGCCAGCGCGCTACCAACTGAGCTACGTCCCCACCCCCCGTATAGAGGAAACCTCAGAGAAATAGGGACACTTGGAGCTTTCATTATTAATTTGTTAATTAAGCCAACACTTATTGCTCGCATGAAAAGGCACCAGCAACGATGGCAGTTTCCAAGGGTATTATTTATTTCATCTCAAGTATCACTGTAATAACGTACATGTAAGTATAGCCTCGACACAGCAGTTATGAGGGGGACTGACTTGGCACGAGACCCCAAAAAAAGACAGAAACAAAGAAACAAACAAAGACATTGAGAATTAAAGACAGGCGAACAGAAAGATGTAGACCAACGGCACACACTGTGACAAAACGTTAACCGGTGTAACACGAAATTTTTACTCCACGAAAAATTTACTCCGGAGTAAATATTTCGTACGAAATTCTTACTCCGAGTACACTTTTCGTACGAGAAAAGAACTCCCCGAGGCACGAAAAAAATACTCCCTCCACGAAATTTTTACCCCCCATTTTTTTTACTTCCAGTAAAAATCTCGTACGCAAAAATGGGATGCGGGCGAAGGGATAATGCCAATAAGTGATCTCGCGCAAACGAATGTCGCGCTATACCCTCCTTCCACCCCTTCCACCACCAAGACTAACAAGGGGACAAGGGAGTAAACATTTCGTACACCTGGCATTGGAAGTTTAAATTGCTCGTGTTGGGGTGAAGTAATTTATTCGTTATTTATTCGTCAGGGGAGTAACATTTTTGTACGCAATTTTTACTCGGAACTCACCTGTCTTGGGGAGTAATTTTCTCGTGCAATGGGGGAGTGCTTTTTTCGTAAAGGGAGTAACTTTTTCGTACGAAATGTTTACTCCGGAGTAAAAATCTCGTGGGAGTAATTTTCTCGTGTTACACCGGACAGAAAGTCAGACGGACATAAAGGAAGGGATGTCAGAACAAGCACGTAAACAAACAAACAAACATGTTAAAAAAAATAAAAATTAAAAAGCAAATTAATGAAACAAACACATACAAAAACGAAGAAACACACAAACATGCGAACGGCCTTGACCACAGAGAGCGCATCCCCAACATGGAACAACAGAATGAATCAGTTACATTACCAGAGATGTGCAAAGGGGGGCATTATCTGTTTAGCTTTCATAGCTGCTCATAGAATACAAGAAACCCTATGGGACACTGGTGCATTACAAGAGTCAAGCAAAATTCCTGTTCGTCTTGCTCCAATATGTCCACGGTGAGTATCACTTTCGTAATTAGGATTTAAGAGGGATTTGTATTAGTGGTGAAGTCATGCACGATTCTACTTGTACAAGGTCAACCCATCTTATTCCCCTTTTCCCCTGTGGTTCGGGTTTGTAATGGATAGTACCACGGAGAGAGAGAGAGGTTGGATTGGATTGTTTACTCATTTAGGCCATAGCCCCTTATGAGGGGGGTAAACATATATACATTGACATAATGACATTTGCACACAAATCAAATGAAATAAATCATACACGAACTAAAACATTACATTTCAAATAAGATATATCGTAGGCTTACATGAACTAAGACATAACAACACTACGTAGCCGAAATGCTTTGTACACATAAACTGACAACTTTCGAACAATACCTTCATTCACAGATGCCATAAGCATAGAAAACTTGTGTAAACTTGGAGAGAGAGAGAGAGAGAGAGAGAGAGAGAGAGAGAGAGAGAGAGAGAGAGAGAGAGAGAGAGAGAGAGAGAGAGAGAGAGAGATATATATATATATATATTGTGTTTTTGTTCGAGTGGGCGTGGGTGTCTATTGTTTTGCACGTCTGCGTGTATCTATGGGCTGGTTTCTCTGTGTCTTTCTTTCTCAGTGTTTGCTTAATATGTTTGAGTGTATATATATTATATATATACCGAGCAACAAAAGAAACGCGAATTCTCTTTAGAAATAAGTTTACGTTAATTTGAAAATTGCATTGCTAAAATACCTGACATTGAAACGAATCGAAATAAAGGTGAGATGTTCTTATAACACTCTACTTCGGTATGGGATCGTTCTTTGTTGTCCTGGGCAACGCAAAACCTGCCGGAAGGTCATTGTGCGTATGACCCCCGCTCGCGTTGATGACTGTCTGACATTGGCGCCTCGTGAAGTGGATGCATTAGTTGATACCATTTTTCCGACCAGGACCAAGATTGTGGAAAAGCACAGGTCCGAAAGTTTGGTTGAGGCAAATTATACCCCATACCATCTCGTTTAGTCCACCCTGGGCATTGTGTTCAATGATGCAGCCATCAACATAACGCTCACCTTTTCTTCTCCACACTCTGGCGAGCTCATTAACATTATTGATGCAGCAAGGGCCCTCATGCCATGGAACACAATGTTTTGGTTATTGCCACAAGTTCCAGTTAGGTGATTCTGGGCCAACTGCTAGCGCGCCACTTCATGTCTTCGAGGAAGGACGTGTCCTCTAGCTGACCAGAAGTTTTGGAGGTCTCGCTCAGTCAGTCTTCATCGCGCTGTCTGGTCACTGATTGGACACTGTACTGGTGGTTCCCAATGATGTTCCTGGTAGTGTCAGTGGCTTTTTGGAATTGATCTCGAAGACGTTGTGGTAGGAACTGGTGATCTTGTCTTATTGAGGTAATGCGAACGATTTTACCGCGTTGCATAACTGCAGTGCTTCCAATGTCAGCAAAACATTGCTGAAGGTGATAGACTGTTGACATGTGCACGTTTAAAGCACATGCCAGCGCTTCTGGATCATCCCCAGCTTTAAGTCGACCTGGCGTTTTGGTGGTGTCAATCTTAGCATCCTGGCTGTTTCAAAAGTGACACTGGCAGCAAGCGTGCAATGGTCTCTTTTGGTTGCTAATGCATAAGTGAACACATCTCACACATCAGATTTCTCCTGCTCCACTTGTACGTGCTACGAGTGCGCATTATGTGTTTAACGTTAAACCTGCTTGTCCCGTGTGTGGAAACAGTCGCAGCATCAAAACAATCACGCAACAGCTACGTCAAACATGCCTTCATCAAACTTTTGTGGATTGATAATCCTAACTCTGTAATTGTTCGTGATTTTTTTCAATCAAACAATGCAGAATTTGTTCGCGTTTCTTTTGTTGCTCGGTATATCTTTGATATGACGCAAGTTGCTGTTTCTCAAGTGTCCGTCCGTGTGCGCATTTTAGAACTTGTAAAACTAACGCACGCTAGTTTGTTGTGTAACTTGTATTCAAAATAAACTCACGGTATTCATTGGAAGATAAAACACATCACTTAGCAATGTTCCTCTTTGAAAGGGAGGAGACGGTGGGGGGGGGGGGGGGGGGGGGTGGTAAATCGTTGCTGTGACCAACCATCACTAAAGTAAATCATTCTACCATTCATTAAACCCACCCTTTCCCCCCTCAACCTGAATTCAGACGTACCTTAGAAATTCGATCCACCAATACGCCTCGTCAGCGTTAATTCAGTCGCCATTTTACCCACACGTGCAGGAACCTAATCCCCGGATGTACTCCACGAGCAAGACTCCAAAATTAGAGAGCGTAAATGGGTTGTCTCCTCGTCTGAGAATCGCTGTCCCTTTTGTGTTAGGGTTTATGTGTTTGTTTGTTTGTTTGTTAGTTCGTTTACCTGAGTTTTTCGTGCGCTCACACAATAACCAGAAAAAAAAGAGTTATAAATAGAGAGACAGAGACAGAGAGACAGAGAAAGAGGGACAGAGAGAGACAGAAAGACAGACATAATTTATGTGGACATTTCTGCGAAAAGGGACACTTTTGACAAATTTATCGATTTTGAGTTTTTGATTTTATTTGACAGACTGTTATATTTAGAACGTGATGTGAGAATTTGAGACCTTGAAAAAAAATGTTCACGGAGTTATGACCCTTTTTCGGAGATACCCCCAAAATGACTTACAATGGTTAAACTTTTAAAAACAAACTTTTGCCGGGAAATAGCAAGTTCAATCATCTGCCGTTATTACTTGTATGGTTTTAGGTCAAAATAATGTTTAATTCCAGAGTTATTGCCCTTTTTGTAACGTTACCCTAATTTGTACTTTTCTCGTCTTTTTCTATCATTCTCTCATCCCATGCAAAAGAAAAAACAATCAGCCATAGGACTTTTTTTCTTGAATATTTCTTCTTCTTTCATACTACCTCTCCCCCCTCCATGTTCTATTCTTTCTTCTCCCACGCACATACAAACACAAACTATTTGAGGCTCTCTGCTGAAAACAATACCAGATTAATTCTGCTGCTTGTCGACTTGAAGTTGTGGTACTTCTAAATTTCATAACAAGGATTAATTGTTCAGTTTCCATTGTAAATACAGCTTCCAGTTGTAGATAGTAACATGGTGCTGTGTGTCCTTGCACACGTGGGTCTGTCAGTCTGTCCATCACTTCACTGAATTGAAAATGTCATCCGTGCACTCTGCTATCGAACGTCTCCCTTTACTTTCAACAAAGTGAAATGCCAGTCAGGGTCGAACTTGATGTGGCCGACGATCAAGAAATTTCCAAAATGGATTTGTGCTGTTCATTCACACACAAAACTGCATGCCTAAGTATTGATGTTGCTATCCAGTAACCACTGATCTAAATGTCAGTAACTTTAGCAAGGGAAGCAACTAAAGTCGAAAACGGGGAGTAACTGTTCTTCATCGGGCAACTGCGTTTGTCGTCTGCTTCTTCGTACAGTGCTTGTCTACGGTCGCGTGAAAGTCAGATCTACCTGAACTATGCGTATAGATCCGTCTAGTGAAATGTGGCTGTGCGATGATTTGGCTACATCACTTTCCTGAATGTGCTTCCAGATGAAAGTTTATATTACTGTTAAACATTAACAAAATAGGTAAGTTGCTTTAACTTGACCAAAACTAGCGACGAAAAAATGCATCTCGAAGCACAACAAAACACTCTGTCGCCATGTTCGGCATGATCGCAGTCAACTCGTCATCGGTTCGATGTGTTTTTCCTGAGGAGGAATGAACATAAACATTTTTAGAAGTTTGTTATGTTGATCCCAAGACTATTTTCCATTACTTTAAATTGCTGTTCATTGTGCTATCGCTGATAATTAATTGAACTGTTTAAAAATTCAACTTGAAGTGGGCGTCAGTCAGCACAGCAAAGTTTGTTTACATTTTGCTCTAACTTTGACCCCGCGTTTCTCCAATCAGAGGCTTAGATTAAGAATGTCCCTTTTGGTTTAAACAAAACTTTATTCAATTTTAATCATGACAAGAACAATGCATGGATGATTACATACTCAAGCATATAATGCTTATTTTAAGCAATCATGGTAATTACAAAACAAAGGTTAGCATGATGGCGGAATAAGTACATTAGCTCATTTCAGGAAACGAAAAACAAAACAAGAGACAAAACAGATACACAAACAAGCAGAAAATGGGAAGGGGTTGGTGATACAGGAGGTGGGGAAAGGGCAGCTAGCTAGTAGCTAGCTTAAGGGAAAAAGAAGAAGAAGAAGAAGACTTGGAGCGCCAATATTTGAGGGGATTTTTTCAATTGTAATAAGTGCACATAAGACACTCGCACAAAGTTAATGCATATTGTGATCAGAGGAAAAGTCACTACATTGCGCATAAATCGAGACATACTTGATAAGTCGGAAAACAACAAGAGAACATGAGAGAGGTTATGGGGAAAAATTTGTCAGGCAGCATGTCGCATGACAGTGTCTAATAAATGTAATGAGTGAAGTATAGAGGCTCATTTACGGAACCTGCCCGTCTGTCTAATATAGTCCTGTACAGTTATGAATATGGTCTGGTTGACATTTCGTGAATATTGCGGGATGCCTTTCAATAATATTTCGATATACTTATAATCATTTGTCAAATTATCAATGGACAATAATCTTATATCTCTATACAAGGGACAATGCAATAAGTAATGTTCAGCAGTCTCGCTGGGATAACCACACTCGCATTGAGAGCAATCCTTAAGGTGCCGCTTACATAAATCAAAATTCAAATCACTCATACCAATACGCAATCTGCAATGATGTACTTGTTCAAATCTTTCTCCATAATAATAATGGCATGGTACTTTAAAATCAGCACTTGACAAATAATTTTTGAACTCGCTCAGGGAGGTGGTCATTTTAACGTTATCTGGTAAGGTGTTCCATAGTACAGTCGTTTTGGGGATAAAAGAGTTGCGAAATAATTCGGTTCTATGAGGAGG
>NC_090259.1:13698294-13700794 GCF_037325665.1 Littorina saxatilis
TTTTCGCAGAAATGGCCACATATTTACAGTGATACAATGATAGTAGCAAAGAGAGGCACACCAAGACACACTGTGAGAGACAGAGAAATAAACAAACATACACGGAGCAAGAGAGAGAGAGAGAGAGAGACAGACAGACAGACAGACAGACAGACAGACAGACAGACAGACAGACAGACAGACAGACAGACAGACAGAGAAACAGAGACAGACGCTTTGACGCTTTGAGAGTTTATTGTCCTCAGCTTTAAAAGCCCTTTAGACAAGGGGATATAATTTACAGAAGAAATAAACATAACCATCTCTGCAAACACATCCACACACACACTCCTCTCTCTCTCTCTCTCTGTCTCTCTCTCTCTCTCTCTCTCCTCTCTCTCTCTCTCTCTCTCTCTCTCTCTCTCTCTCTCTCTCTCTCTCTCTCTCTCTCTCTCTCTCTCTCTCTCTCTCTCTCTCTCTCTCTCTCTCTCTCTCTCTCTCTCTCTCTCTCTCTGCCACACACACAAACGTACGCTCGCGCTCACACACGGATTCTTCCACCCAGTTGCATAATCATCATACAATAATGCATTAAACTTCGTTAAAAAGTCTAAAAGCAACAAACACATCATTAAAACTTAAATCATTAAGAATGTTATGGGAAACAGAGACAGAGAGAGAGAGAGAGAGAGAGAGAGAGAGAGAGAGAGAGAGAGAGAGAGAGAGAGAGAGAGAGAGAGAGAGAGAGAGAGAGAGAGAGAGAGAGAAAGACAAGCACATAGACAGACACTTTCTTTCTTTCTTTATTTGGTGTTTAACGTCGTTTTCAACCACGAAGGTTATATCGCGACGAATAGACAGACACAAAAATAAACTAGCACACATACAATACACACAGACAAATACAATAAAACCTTATACACACAATACATTCAAGCGGTGCCAATCTATTCCTGATTATTTTCTTTGACGGTAAACCGCAAAGTTTCACGGCGCCACGGGAATAGACCTCCGAACAGAAAATCAGTTTAAATCGACACAACTACCACATTAAAACTCACAAAACACCCACGCTGGGTGACAATTTGTATCTCCGCGCGGCATTCCATTATAGCCTCAAAGACCAGAAACAGAATGGCCCCGAGATCTATGTCGCCAGCGAATCAGTGAAGCGGACACAACGATGATTCGCTTCTTTGTATCCAATCAGAAAAGCCGATTACACAGACGTGTGACTTCCTTGGCTTCAAGTCTGATGAGAGTTGTCAATGAGTCCATGGGAAATTCAGTGCTAGGACTCGACATTTCTTTCTTTATTATCCACCTCCCCCTCCCTCCCATCCCCACCCACCCCCGCTCGACGTATTTTTTTCACACCGACATTTTCTTTTTGATTTGAAAAAGCAAAGACATGTGACTGTGGTGTGTATAATACGTATTTCAGTGTGAAGCTTGCTCAGAATTCAGCTGGCATATCTGCAGTGGATGGAGAATGTGTAAGGTGCAGTTCGTTTGATACGATCTCGTACAGCACAGAGCCAAACACTAGCATGAATATTGAATAATTAGGGGAGACCGGGGCTAGTCCGCCTACTTTTATGCTTTTGGTAGCATAACTGGCGAGTTTGATGAACTAGAAGACTGATTTTTTATTTTACATCAAGACAAATGTGTAGCTGATATCAAAGTACAGACAGTTTTTATGTGCGCATGAACATTTGTTGTACATACTGCTTTAAGTAGACCTACCCTAACGTAGGCGAACTTGCCCCAAGTCGGGGTAAGTCCGCCTACAGGGTGGGGCAAGTCCGCCGCTCTCATCCCATAGTATGTACAAGACTAGTAGTGGGCAAGCTTTAGTGGGAAAGCTTTTTTAATTCCCTTCAATATTCAGGTTCAAAAATGCCAATGACAAAATACGAAAGAATGTAACAAAAAATTACGTTAGGGGAGACCGGGGCTAGTCCGCCTACTTTTATGCTTTTGGTAGCATAACTGGCGAGGAGACCGGGGCTAGTCCGCCTACTTTTATGCTTTTGGTAGCATAACTGGCGAGTTTGATGAACTAGAAGACTGATTTTTTATTTTACATCAAGACAAATGTGTAGCTGATATCAATGTGCAGACAGTTTTTATGTTCGCATGAACATGTGTTGTACATACTGCTCACGGCGGACATGCCCCATGACAAATAGGCGGACTTGCCCCCGCACGGGCAGGCAACTCTAGTGCCAGATAGCGAGCACAACATGGGAAGGAAGAAGCAAAACTTTCGTCAGAACTCGACCTTAATTAACGCACTTTCACTCGACACCAAGACTAAGTATTTGTTCTCAGAGGTAATGCATCAAAACCTAAGTCAACTCCAATGCATTCATGTTACAAAAAATGAAGAAAAACACTTTTTGTGATCTGTACTCACGATATATGGGCGCGCAACCTTTGAACTTCTGCAGGATATGGCGGGAAGAAGGGACACCACTCTCACATGGTGTGAATGACTAAAAGGTGGCAAACGTAA
>NC_090259.1:13705794-13720185 GCF_037325665.1 Littorina saxatilis
ATAGTGTGCACTGATGACAACACAACAACATTAAAACAATGCCCACGTTTTCTAAAAAGAGATGGAACAAGGGTAGGAGAGGTCGGGGGGGGGGGGGGGGGGGGGAGGCGTGGGAGTAAAAGGTTAGGAAGGGGCAAGGAGGAGAAGATAATTTTGCAACGTCCTAACCGTTCACAATGTGCTCTCCGAAAATGACGAGCACGGACAGACAGACTATTTGACACAGACACAAATATACAAAGACACACACACACAGACACACACACACACACACACATACATACACGCTCACACACACACACACACGCACACACGCACACACACACACACACATGCACACACACACACACACGCACACACACACACACACACGCACACACACACACACACGCACACACACACACACACACACACACACGCACACACACACACACACACACACGCACACACACACACACACGCACACACACACACACACACACACACACGCGCACACACACACACACACACACACACACACGCACACACACACACACACACACACACACACACACACGCACGCGCACACACACACACACACACACACACACACACACACACACACACACACACGCACACACACACACACACACACACACACACACGCACACACACACACACACACACACACATACACACACACATACACACACACGGGCGCGCGTGTTTATGAAGAGAGAGAAGACAGAGAAAAAGAAAGAGAGAGAGAGAGAGAGAGAGAGAGAGAGAGAGAGAGAGAGAGAGAGAGAGGAAGACAGACAGACAGACAGACAGACAGACAGACAGACAGACTTTCAGGCAAACATGTAGACAGATAAACAAAAAAATGAAGAGAACACGTACATTAGACAAGGCTAACACAAATACAGAAACGAATAAAAAAAAAATCATATAGACACAACATACAACTCTACAAATACACATGCATCGCTCATCACACACATCACCTACGTCTCACGCCAAACAACCCTCATTTGTCTTGCTACATTCCACGCGCACACACACACACGACCTCTTGTCCGGGAGGCGACGCTCCGTGGATGCTGGCTTTCTTCTGGAACGAGACGTCCGTCTGGGCAGGTTTCTGAGTGTGACATCGTGTTTGAGGTACACTTGTCTCCCTTTGGTATGTTCATCTTTGGCAATAACGCCCCCCCCCCCCCCCCCCCCCCCGCAAGCGGCGTATGGCTGCCTGAATGGTGGGGTAAAAACGGTCATACACGTACAAACCCACTCGTGCAAATTTGTGAGTGAACGTGGGAGTTTCAGCCCATGAGCGAAGAAGAAGAAGGCAATCACGCGAATACATAATTGTTTCATAATATGATGTAAGTGATACTCATTTCAGTATTTTTTTAAAAATGTTTTTGTAATTCTTCTAATTGTTTATTTTTATTTTTATTTGATGAGCAGGTGTCGTCGTCGTGTGGAATGTGTTCGTGTCATCATCTTTAATACGGAACAGTATCGGGACTGTCCTACATTCAAATTGCTTAACCTTTGCCGGATGCCGCTTTTGACTACACACTCCCGACGATGCGGGTTTGTCTGAACCCATACATTTGAAAGAGGGTGTTTACCGTTTATTCCTCTAACGACGATGCGGGTTTGTCTGAACCCATACATTTGAAAGAGGGTTTTTACCGTTTATTTCTCTAACGACGGGGTGGGTTCAGGGAAACCCACAGCGCTACTTCAGTGGTTGCATCGAGTTTCTCCCTTCACCGACCTCTTGCAGGGGAGGGAGAGGGGGGGGGGGGGGGGGAGAGGGGGAGGGAGAGACTGAGAGAGACTGAGAGACTAAGAGAGAGAGAGAGAGAGACTAAGAAAGAGAGAGAGAGAGACTAAGAAAGAGAGAGAGAGAGGGACTAAGAAAGAGAGAGAGACTAAGAAAGAGAGAGAGAGAGAGAGACTAAGAAAGAGAGAGAGAGAGAGTCTAAAAAAGAGAGTGAGAGACTAAGAAAGAGAGAGAGGAAGACTAAGAAAGAGAGAGAGAGAGAGAGACTAAGAAAGAGAGAGAGAGACTAAGAAAGAGAGAGAGAGACTAAGAAAGAGAGAGAGAGACTAAGAAAGAGAGAGAGAGACTAAGAAAGAGAGAGAGACTAAGAAAGATAGAGAGAGAGAGACGAAGAAAGAGAGAGAGAGAGAGATACTAAGAAAGAGAGAGAGAGAGAGATACTAAGAAAGAGAGAGAGAGAGAGACAAATAAAGAGAGAGAGACAAATAAAGAGAGAGAGAGACTAAGAAAGAGAGAAGGAGAGAGAGACTAAGAAAGAGAGAGAGAGACTAAGAAAGAGAGAGAGAGAGAGACTAAGAAAGAGAGAGAGAGAGACTAAGAAAGAGAGAGAGAGAGAGACTAAGAAAGAGAGAGAGGGAGACTAAGAAAGAGAGAGAGACGAAGAAAGAGAGAGAGAGACAAAGAAAGAGAGAGAGAGACTAAGAAAGAGAGAGCGAGAGACTAAGAAAGAGAGAGAGAGAGACTAAGAAAGAGAGAGAGAGACTAAGAGAGAGAGAGAGAGAGAGAGAGACTAAGAAAGAGAGAGAGAGAGACTAAAAAAGAGAGAGAGAGACTAAGAAAGAGAGAGAGAGAGACTAAGAGAGAGAAAGAGAGACTAAGAAAGAGAGACTAAGAGAGAGAGAGAGAGAGACTAAGAAAGAGAGAGAGAGACTAAGAGAGAGAGAGAGAGAGACTAAGAAAGAGAGAGAGAGACTAAGAAAGAGAGAGAGAGAGACTAAGAAAGAGAGAGAGAGAGACTAAGAAAGAGAGAGAGAGAGACTAAGAAAGAGAGAGAGACTAAGAAAGAGAGAGAGAGAGAGACTAAGAAAGAGAGAGAGAGACTAAGAAAGAGAGAAAGAGAGAGACTAAGAAAGAGAGAGAGAGACTAAGAAAGAGAGAGAGAGAGAGACTAAGAAAGAGCTAGAGAGAGAGAGAGAGAGACTAAGAAAGAGAGAGAGAGACTAAGAAAGAGAGAGAGAGACTAAGAAAGAGAGAGAGAGAGACTAAAAAAGAGAGAGAGAGACTAAGAAAGAGAGAGAGAGAGAGAGACTAAGAAAGAGAGAGAGAAAGAGAGACTAAGAAAGAGAGAGAGACTAAGAGAGAGAGAGAGACTAAGAAAGAGAGAGAGAGAGACTAAGAGAGAGAGAGAGAGAGACTAAGAAAGAGAGAGAGAGAGACTAAGAAAGAGAGAGAGAGACTGGCTAAGAAAGAGAGAGAGAGCGAGAGACTAAGAAAGAGAGAGAGAGAGAGACTAAGAGAGAGAGAGACTAAGAAAGAGAGAGAGAGAGACTAAGAAAGAGAGAGAGAGAGAGACTAAGAAAGAGAGACAGAGAGAGAGACTAAGAGAGAGAGACAGAGAGAGAGACTAAGAGAGAGAGACAGAGAGAGAGAGACAGAGAGAGAGACAGACAGAGAGAGAGACAGACAGAGAGAGACAGAGAGAGACAGTCAGATAGACAGACAGTCAGATAGACGGATAGACGGATAGACAGACAGACAGACAGACAGAGCAACTGACAACAGACATACAGACAGAGAGATACGGACAGACAAACAGAGAGACAGACAGTCTCTTGGAGACAAACAGGCTGACAGACACTGTTCCGCCGCTTTGGTAATTATGGGTGTAGCAGAACCCGCGCCGTCGGCAGAGGGATAGTTACAATCACTACTACTCTTTAAAAGTATGGGTATGTGTGAACCCGCGCCATCGGTAGTGTTTATGTAAATTATCATAATCAATTAATTCTGATGTTTTGTCATGTACACACTAAAAATTTGCAGACAGAGAGCAAATTAGGTGTGTGAGAGATACTTAAAATTTCAAAACGATACCTTTAATGGTTCCAGAGTTACAATGATTTTAGTGTGTCTCTGGGTACAGGTGAACCCAGGAAGCACGGCAAAGGTTAAAGGGTAATATTGATTGACTTGTGTAAACTGACTTATGTTTGAAAGCTTGCGATTTCACTCTTTACAAGTCACTGCTTGCAGAATGAAAAAAACAAATAAACATTGTGCATTTTGCGAGAACCTGTTGCTTTTTATATTTAGTCAAGTTTTGACTAAATATTTTAACATCGAGGGGGAATCGAAACGAGGGTCGTGGTGTATGTGCGTGTGTGCGTGTGTGTGTGTGTCTGTGTGTGTGTGTAGAGCGATTCAGACTAAATTACTGGACCGATCTTTATGAAATTTGACATGAGAGTTCCTGGGTATGAAATCCCCGAACGTTTTTTCATTTTTTTGATAAATGTCTTTGATGACGTCATATCCGGCTTTTCGTGAAAGTTGAGGCGGCACTGTCACGCCCTCATTTTTCAACCAAATTGGTTGAAATTTTGGTCAAGTAATCTTCGACGAAGCCCGGACTTCGGTATTGCATTTCAACTTGGTGACTTAAAAATTAATTAATGAGTTTGGTCATTAAAAATCTGAAAATTGTAAAAAAAAAAAAAAAAAATTATAAAACGATCCAAATTTACGTTTATCTTATTCTCCATCATTTGCTGATTCCAAAAACATATAAATATGTTATATTCGGATTAAAAACAAGCTCTGAACATTAAATATATAAAAATTATTATCAAAATTAAATTGTCCAAATCAATTTAAAAACACTTACATCTTATTCCTTGTCGGTTCCTGATTCCAAAAACATATACATATGATATGTTTGGATTAAAAACACGCTCAGAAAGTTAAAACAAAGAGAGGTACAGAAAAGCGTGCTATCCTTCTTAGCGCAACTGCTACCCCGCTCTTCTTGTCAATTTCACTGCCTTTGCCATGAGCGGTGGACTGACGATGCTACGAGTATACGGTCTTGCTGAAAAATGGCATTGCGTTCAGTTTCATTCTGTGAGTTCGACAGCTACTTGACTAAATATTGTATTTTCGCCTTACGCGACTTGTTTTCTTTGCATTGATCAGGAACTAAAGTAGCATTTTCAGCAGAGATTATGTCAGTAGTTCGCCCCGTAGTGTATATCTTAAAGGTCCTTGTCTACATTTTTATACCGACATCGCCATTTGACCATTAAAATGCAGAGTCTATTATCTACAAATATCAACAATACACCCCCTTTCGATTAGGAAAGACGAAGTCAGTGTAGCCGTTTGAACATTCATTGTAGTATCATAGTAGGATATCCTTTTTTGGAAAATGCCAAGCGCAAAACTCCTCTCAAATACCGTGCATTTCGTGCGTTTAAAAAAAAGCGTGGACAGCGCTCCAGTGTCAAACTGTTGCTGCACTTGTTTGGGCGTGGCTATAAGCATAGTGACATGAATTTGATTGGTCAGTATTTTTAGGCAAAGCACATGTTCTCAGCAAACAGAAAACAAAATATTGCCAAGCATGAGTCACGCTACCCAAAAATAAAATCTTTTTTTACATATATTTTTTTTCTATAACTTTTTTCCCCATGGTTCATTCATCATTTGACATAATTTTGTATCGAAATCTAACCATAAGATTATTGAAAAAAAAGCAAAAATGTAGACCTTTAACGCACGTGGGGTGTATTGTGAACTGTACTGTTGAAGGCGCCAGTCCTTTGTTTTAGTTTTACATCTGGGTAGAGGAGTCTCTTTTTTTGTGTTGTAGCTCATGCGGTAACACTGGTGTGAAAATGCAGCAATCACACCAACATGCTTTGGCGAAAACAACTAGAGCATTGTCAGCGACGAGGAGCATACTTTGTTCACACCCTAGTAGACATAATACGGATGTCCATGTAGTGAGTTGTGAACAAATAATGTTTTCAAGGCGAAAATCCTTTAATTGTCTGTGACCAGCTGCCACGTTGGAATTGGACTCGAAATCGTTACTTTCGACAAATAGAACTAGCATTTGTAACGACAAGTACAGTATACTTTCTTGAACAGTAGACAGTTGGTTTAAGCGTGTTTATTCAAATTCACATACACACGTTTCAAACAATAACAACATTGAGAACGTTAACAAGCAGATTGCTTATGGACACGTTCTTGAACTTATAATCAATACACATTCAGATAGCAAAACATGGCGAACAAGTGATAGCTTCAACACTTATCTTGATAATCTTTAATTATATTTTATACAAATAGGGTAAAGAGAGAGAGAGAGAGAGAGAGAGAGAGAGAGAGAGAGAGAGAGAGAGAGAGAGAGAGAGAGAGAGGGAGAGGGAGAGAGAGAGAGGGAGGGAGAGAATGCCTGGCTACATCAATTGCACAGTTAATATAATATCAGCCGAAGCGATTAGTTAACATAACATAGTCTTGTACAACAGAGAATATTTTCGTGTTCAAAGATATAGTTAAATCAGTATTTCCAAACAAGAGTGTTTTGCAGTCCAGAACGTGTGTTGGCAGACTATTGAATAAAATGGTTCTATGTTCTTTAAATTTTGGACAGTGTAATAAGAAATGTTCAGAATCTTCCGGGCATGCTCCACACGTACATTCTAAATTATCAGAGAGGTGTCGGTTAACTAAGTCTTGTTGCAAATCGCTCATGTTTAATCTCAACCTGCTGTGAAGTACCTGTCCCTGGCGGTTGCCTAGATAATAATACGGTGGAACAACAACATCTCCATCGGTCAAATACCTTTTAAATTCACCAACTGACTGCGTTTGTTGTATATTTTCTGGAAGATTATTCCACAAAGCTGTCGTTGAAGGAAAAAATGAAGATTTATATAACTCACTTCTGCACAATGGAAACTTACGTTCAAGAGGGCGTCGTCTGTGGTAAGGATTTACATCGGAAACCAGGACCGGCAGTTTGGAATATAAATATTCTGGGGTTAAACGATTTACAATTTTATAATACAGCAAAAGTTTATGACGACGTAGACAGTAGACAGTTAAGTGGACATACCAAATCAATGTCCAGGCAGCAAATTGTGAAAAGATGTTTTGTCGAGCTTCCGGCTCATTATTCCCAAGCAACGCATTGGTGCGGAACTATGCAGACTTGTTGGGCGTATAGAATGCTACATGTTGAACGCTGTTGAACGCTGAAGAGTATAGCCTACTGTTTCGTACTGTAGTGGACATACTGATGTCCATGCAGTGAATTGTAAAATCCGATATATTGTCAAGGCGCCAGACCTTTGTCTTCTAGCCGTCAGCATCACATTGGCGTGCATCGGTTCGTGAAATGAGCTAAGCTACTGGGCATGCGCAGAACGTGTTCGCGTGCATCTCTCATTTTCGTCAGCTTATTTTTCGTGGACGGTAGTAAAACTGAAGGCAACTATGTATCCCTTCGCTTCCCCTTATCTCCGTAGTAGTTGGTATATTTCTTCCTATTCTTCTTCTTGTTTTCCTTCAGAAGCATAGAGTATGGTGGGGGAATTGTATCCTAGGTAAAAATCCGTTGTGATCCGTTGAGTAAACTGAATAGCTGCAGAGTCACTGATCTTGTTCGAGAAGAAAAACATTGATCAGAAGAAAAAACAAGTCGCGTAAGGCGAAATAACAACATTTAGTCAAGCTGTCGAACTCACAGAATGAAACTGAACGCATTGATTTTTTCACCAAGACCACATCCTCGTAGTTTCGTCAGACCACCGCTCGTGGCAAAGGCAGTGAAATCGACAAGCCATGCAGAATAGTGCGGTCGTGGTCGCACTGTGCTGCATAGCCCGCTTTACTGTACCTCTCTTCGCTTAAACTTTCTGAGCGTGATTTTAATCCAAACATGTCATATATATATGTTTTTGGAATCAGGAACCGACAAGGAATAAGATGAAATTGTTTTTAAATCGATTTCGGAAATTTTATTTTAATCATAATGTTTATATTTTTAATTTTCAGAGCTTGTTTTGAATTCGAATATAACATATTTATATGTTTTTCGAATAATAAAATGATGAAGAATACGATGAACGTAACTTTGGATCTTTACAAAAAAAATGTAATCACAATTTTCAAATCATTAATTAATTTTTAAGCCTCCAAGCTGAAATGCAAAACCACATTCCGGCCTTCGTCGAAGATTGCTTGGCCAAAATTCCAATCAATTTGATTGAAAAATGAGGGTGTGACAGCGCCGCCTCAACTTTTACAAAAAGTCGGATATGACGTCATGAAAGACGTTTATCCAAAAAATGAAAAAAAAACCGTCTGGGGATATCATACCCCAGGAACTATCATGTAAAATGTCACAAAGATCGGTCCAGTAATTTACTCTGAATCGCTCTACACACACGCGCACACACACACACACACACACACACACACACACACACACACACACACACACACACACTGTACATACGCACGCACACACACACACATACACCGCGACCCTCGTCTCGATTCCCCCTCTATGTTAAAACATTTAGTCAAAACTTGACTATATGTAAAAAAGAAAGAAAGAAAGAAAGAAAGAAATGACAGAAAGAAATATGAAAGAAAGAAAGAAAGAAAGAAAGAAACAGAAATACATTACTCATTGCTAGCAATAAAGTTAACTTGATGTATCGTATCATTGAACAAAATACCATTTTCCAAAACTGTACTCAGATCAACAATTTGTCATGATCACACAATATCGAAACTGATGCACAACTGTCATTCCAGAATCTAGAATTAAAACAAAATTAGAATTCAAATGGTGTGTTCATGAAAAGTGTAATTACAGACACAACAAAACATTCACTATAACTTCCACCGTTTGGTATTTCAATTGGACAAAGGAGAATCACAACAGACACATGATGCTAATGGATGGTCAAGTAACTGTTAGGCCAAAACAATAGGTCTGTTTACGGTAACATAGGCCAAAAAAATAGGGTCGGTAGGTCGGGATTTTTTCTTCCCAAAAAACATATTTTTTACATTATTTTGCCAAAAAACAAAGATTTTTAATTTTTTTTTCCAAATGCCAAAAAAAAGTCTATGGTCGCGCGAAAAAACTAGGGTCGGTCGGGTTACCGTAAACAGACCTATTTTTTTTTTGGCCTTATCAGACAAGCCAGAAACTTTACACTCATCAAACTCATCCTCCTCTGTGCCACCGCACGCCCTTTCCCCTGCATTTGTCACGTCTCTGCCAAGACTGATGAACATGTATCTTAGGTGAAGCAACCTCCACAGACAATTGACCCCATATCATTATCATGTATCTGTTGTGCATCATCGGATACTCGTCCACTGAAGCAAAATCCTTCATTTCGACGTCCTTGCAGAAGAAAAAGACTCCTCATAACAATGTGGATGCACAGTGCAAAAGCAGCAGTACAAAAAACAAAACAAAAACAAAAAAAAGTTCAGTCAAGTGACAAGGCAAAAAACAGCACTCGCACCCTCCGCTGCACCACCCCAACCCCTCTAACCCCTACATTCTTCCCGTTTCTTTCTGCCAGGATGACTGACAGGCCGCCATAATTTGACGTCATCAGTCTTTGAGCTCTCACTATCACTCCGCTCTTTCGCTGTCGTCAACTGACAAGGGCGGTAAGTAAAGGGGAACAATCCAAGAGTGTTGTGCGGGACGAGGAAGTGTGGAACACTTGTTCTGATTTACATCGCTCTTGTGAAGACCCCGTGCAAGGGTGCTCGGACATATCCATCACCCGCCCAAGGGAGAGAATAGGAAGTGGCAGGCTGGCAAGATCTGATTGGACGAGAACAAAGTCTCGCGTGATCTTGCGCGAGATGTGTGCAGATCTTGTGTCGCCTGTGATCTACCATGGCTGAAGGGCAGATGTCTTTTTCTTTTTCTGTTTACATTTAGTCAAGTTTTGACTAAATGTTTTAACATAGAGGGGGAATCAAGACGAGGGTCGTGGTGTATGTGTGTCTGTGTGTGTGTGTGCGTGTGTGTGTGTGTGTGTGTGTGTGTGTGTGTGTGTGTGTGTGTGTGTTTGTGTGTGTGTAGAGCGATTCAGAGTAAACTACTGGACCGATCTTGATGAATTTTACATGAGAGTTCCTGGGTATGATATCCCCAGACATTTTTTATTTTTTCGATAAATGTCTTTGATGACGTCATTTCCGGCTTTTTGTAAAAGTTGAGACGGCACTGTCACACCCTCATTTTTCAATCAAATTGATTGACATTTTTGTAAAACAATCTTCGACGTCGGTATTGCATTTCAGCTTGGTGGCTTAAAAACAAATTCATCTTATTCCTTGTCCGTTTCTGATTCCAAAAAACATAATTTATAGATATGATATGTTTGTATTTAAAACACGCTCAGAAAGTTAAAACGAAGAGAGGCACAGCAAAGCGTGCTATGCAGCACAGCGAAACCACTACCGCGCTGAAAAAATGCAGTGCGTTCAGTTTCATTTTGGGAGCTCCACAGCTTGACTAAATGTAGTAATTTCGCCTTACGCGACTTGTTTACATTTAGTCAAGTTTTGACTAAATGTTTTAACATGGACGGGGAATCGAGACTAGGGTGTGGTGTGTGTGTGTGTGTGTGTGTGTGTGTGTGTAAGTGTGTTTGCGTGTGTGTGTGTGTGTGTGTGTGTGTGTGTGTGTGTTTACGCGCGTGTGTGTGTGTGTGGGTGTGTGTGTGGGTGTGTGTGTGTATGTGTGTGTGTGTGTGTGTGTGTGTGTGTATAACGCGATTCTAAGAAACTACTGGACCGATCTTTATGAAACTTAACATGAGAGTTCCTGAGTATAATATCTCCAGACTCTGCTTTCATTTTGTTGATAAATGTCTTTGATGACGTCATATCCGGCTTTTTTGTGAAAGTTGAGGCGGCACTGTCACGCTCTCATTTTTCAACTAAATTGGTTGACATTTTGGTCAAGTGATCTTCGACAAAGCCCGGACTTTGGTATTGCATATCAGCATTGAGGCTTAAAAATTAATTGACGAGTTTGCTCATTAAAGTTGTCATTGAAATCAAATTCTCGCGAACAGATTTAAAATTGATTGCATCGTATTCTTCATTAAATTTAAAATCTAAAAATATTACATATGTCATGTTTAATCTTAAAATGTGATCACAATTAAGGAAAATAGATTAATTAGTACTGCAATTAAAATTGATAAAATCGATCCAAAAATGATTTTATCTTATTCTTTATTACTTCCTGATTCTAAAATCATATAGAAATGATATGTTGTATTCAAAACAAGCTCAAAAAGTTAACAAGACTACAGAAAAGCGCGCTTTCCTGCAAAGCGCAATACGCTACCGCGCTATTCTTGCTTGTCTTTTTCACTGCGTGTTGCACGTGGTAGGTGAGCGATTTCCTTCTCGCGGCGATTGACGAAGCTGTATTGTCTTGATGAAAATATGCAGTGCGTTCAGTTTCATTCTGTTAGTTCGACAGCTTGACTAAATGTAGTAGTTTCGCCTTACGCGACTTGTTTAAATTGTCCTTACTTTCCTTTTCCTTTTCCTTTTCTTAAAACGTAATTTATTGTATCACTTTCCCTTTCCCCTTCTTTTGCGATTAATGTGTTCTTTTTTAGTTATTTTTAATTGATGTTGTCTTGCTGAACTTAGGCGTCGCCTGCGTTTCAGCTGAAACAAATTGCTTTACAAAAAAATGTATTCTATGTTTTTGTGAGTTTTTTTTCTCGTCTTTTGTATCGTTATCTTCCGTAGTGTTTCGTTTGTGTGTGTGTGTGTGTGTGTGTGTGTGTGTGTGTGTGTGTGTGTGTGTGTGTGTGTGTGTCTGTGTGTGTCTGTGTGTGTCTGTGTGTGTGTGTGTCTGTGTCTGTGTGAGTGTGTGTGTGTGTGTGTGTGTGTGTGTGGTTCTGTCCAAGTTTTGTTTCCTCTTCGTCTACTTTTTTTGGGGGGGTCTACTACTGCGGCTGTTGCAACCTCTTTTCAAAAAGTATGTACACAAATGTATTTTTTAAGTGTTTATTATCTGAGTTTGGCACGAAGTTTTAAACACAAAACTCAGCCGGTGCCTCCATGTGCCATCCGCATTTAGAAAATGCACGTGTTTGTGTTTGCACATTTCAGGGTTAAAAAATGCTTAGAGGAAAATATAGAGAAAGGGGGTAGTGAGAGGGGCAGAGAGAGAGAGAGAGAGAGAGAGAGAGAGAGAGAGAGAGAGACACACACACACACAAATACAGAAAGAGAGAGAGAGAGAGAGAGAGAGAGAGAGAGAGAGAGAGAGAGAGAGAGAGAGAGAGAGAGAGAGAGAGAGACTCAGACTCAGACTCAGACTCAGAACTTTATTACAAAATGATAAAGGTTTTAGGCAAAGCTTATTCTTTCAACCTGTCCATTATACAACACATAACGACAGACGCACATTAAAAATATAAATTCAATTATATATAAAATACAGAAATACATTGTATGGAATGCAACACAATGTGCATTTAAGGAATTACATAAGGAGAACTCAAAAATTACAAAATTACATTGACATAGTTATACCTTTCATTTGGGAATAAAGTTGCTCCGATCAGCTACACATCCGTTAACACTAGTACAAAATGTTTAACAAAATAACAATCGAACAAGACATTTCATTCACGAATGATGTGTGAACGTGACTGTCTCTTAAACATTTTCACTGAAGTTGCATTTCTTATCTGTTGGGGGAAGGAGTTCCAGAGAAACGCTCCCGAGAATGCTAAGCTCAATTTGTAGAGGTCTGAGGGATGATGTTTTGGGACCCATATCTTTTTGTGGTATGTTTGAAATGTGATTGCAAATATTTAGGACAGTCGTCATTTAGAATTGTATACATGAACACAGCCTTGTTTAACGTCAACTGATCTTTCAAGGGGAGGAAATTCAAGAGCTTTAGTTTATCATCCGTGGACCTATTCAAATCATGCAGAATAAGTTTTGCAGCTCGGCGATGCAGGGAATTGAGTCTTTTTAAATGAACATCACTGCAGTTATCCCAAAGTGTCGATGCGAAGTTTATATGGGGCATTATGTGGGCGTAATAGAACATTTTGAGTGCTGCAGAATCTGCGTAATGCCTTAATTTTGATAACAGGTACACATTTTTTTATACTAGTTTGCAAATATAACTCAAATGATCAATGGTAACACCCAATGGTAACACCCAATAATCTATACTCTTGATCAATGGTAACACCCAATAATCTCGAGAGAGAGCTAGGGGAGAGAGAGAGAGAGAGAGAGAGAGAGAGAGAGAGAGAGAGAGAGAGAGAGAGAGAGAGAGAGAGAGAGAGAGAGAGAGAGAGAGAGAGATGAGTGATTGCTATAATTGCCATGATCACATCTGAAACATTACCAAACGTGTTTCGTCATTGACCCATTAACTCCGAAAGCTGAGATAGTTATGCGAAATATTCGTGCAATAATATGACTTATGGTTTTTGTATCACAAACTTCTATTCAAGTCTAAGCACAAACAAGAGAATTGAATTGAATTGAATTGAACTTTTTTTTAACAAGGATTAAGATTTAAGGCTACGCCTTATCTTACAAACGGCAGAGAGAGAGAGAGAGAGAGAGAGAGAGAGAGAGAGAGAGAGAGAGAGAGAGAGAGAGAGAGAGAGAGAGAGAGAGAGAGAGAGAGAGAGAGAGAGAGAGAGAGAAAGAGAGAGATAGAGAGAGAAACTGAAACTGAAACTGAAACTGAAACTGAACTTTATTACCAAAGGATAGAGGTTTTAGGCAAAGCCTAATCTTACAACCTGTCCCTTATAAATACAAACACTTAATACAGACGCACATAATATAGATAGTAAAATTGACAAGGTTATTGTTACTTACAGACGTACATAATGTAAATAGTAATAAGAAAAAGGTTATGGTTTTGTAAAAAAAAAGAGAGAGAGAGAGAGACACACACACACACACACACACACACACACACACACACACACACACACACACACACACACACACACACACACACACACACAAACATAGAGAGTAAGAGAGGGTTGGGGTTCGGCGTCCAAGAAAAAAACCCCGACTACAGAGGATCAGAAGAAAACGTGTAACATTCCACATCCAATAAAATGCCAATAAATCCTCTTCTGCACCTTGCAGGGGGTGTACACAGAGCCCGTGGAGCTTCTGGCAGTTGCTTCGTTTTCATTTGAACTTTGCTCCCAGAATTACCTCCCTTCGGGGAAGCTCTTCGACAAAATGAGGTAATATTGCTCATTCGTTTTCGTGGCAGAAACAAGCACTTGGCCCCATGCTTATGGTTGTAATTGACTAACTAGTTTTTGGAGAAGATGAAGCAAGTCTATGGTACCATGCGAAGCGCAGGCAAGTTTTTGACTGGGATAGGTTGCTGCTAGGTGATGTCTGTTCTTGACTGTTTGATGAACTGTAGGATTGTGTGGGTCATCTGGTCTTGTGTCTGCTTTGGTGGTGTCGTTTTTTACCCCAAGAATGTTCAGGAAATGTCATGCCTTGAATGTGAACGTAACTTC
>NC_090259.1:13720385-13757885 GCF_037325665.1 Littorina saxatilis
GCTGGAATGACAGTGTCTTATCTGTCACACAAAATAACACACACACAAAATGAGTGTGATCTGTATGCCTCCTAACAGATCCTAACTTCACCCTCCAAACCTCCCTGCAGATGTATGTTCTGTGCACAAATAACCTTTTAAAATATACAAATGCAGACGACATTTCTACATTTGTAGTTGTGCTGCAGACCTGTTTACCCCCATAAGTGTTTTGGAGTAATGCTCAGCCCCAAAAATAGTAATCCTGGCACAAAAATAGTAATCCTGGTACAAAAATAGTATCATCCAGCATTCGTCGCCAATTACAACGCACATGACAACTGTGTCTGCGAAACGCAATCATGCACATATATCCATCATTCACAAACAAAACACATCAGACAGTTTTTGTAGTCATCATAATGTCAAAGAAGATTACATCAAAAGCACATGCATCACTGATTCTTTTTCTTTTGCTCGTAGTAGGCCTTTTTCAGTGTGTCAAGCGCTTCTCTACTGTACTTGCGCTTGCTGAAGGTACTGAACTTGTCAAATTCAGGTGCACGGAGCCCCTGGGGCTTTTAGTCATACCTCAGGCAGCTATCTGTTAGAAGAACTACCAAGTTTCATTGACTTGCACCCAAAGAGTCAAGAACTGCGATTTTTTTACGAATCAATTTCGTACTCGGACCCGGCTGGTCTTGACCTATTTTGGATCTAAATTTAGATCAGGTAGATCACCACATCATGCACAAAAAGACACGTCACTAGCAAACTATGTCAGACATCATCATGAGTTTGTATAAAACAAAATGGAGGCCGGAATCACTCAGTTGAATCGAACTCCGACCAAACACCACGTAATAACTAGGTTAATTTATGCACTCGCGTGAACAAGAAACTGTCGAGCTTCACAGATGTCGTCGTTGGGTAGTTTTACTACCATAGGAGGATTTTTGAACTGTAAATGCACTCAGCTGCAACAAAAACGCAAAACGAAGGCTGTAAGCTGCACTGTGCCTTTAAGTAGCTCAACACAATGATCGCAGCCCAGGGTGCTAACACAGTTTGGAAGGTCAAGGTTTTATAGTATGCTTCACTAACGGGATCTTATAAAAAAAGCTAAAACATTTACCACTGAAGAAAAACCATCTCTGAACAATTCAAAATTGTCACACTACTAGTTTTACATTTTAAGGATCTTGCCTAGTGCACATCTTTTTATTATGAAACATTTGTATTGTAAACAAAAGAAAACACAATGTCTTGTGATCTGTAAATGTTCTTAATACAGGGAACTTTATACATTGTTCAAGTGAAGTACTGTACAGCCTATTTAGCTTGTTCATTTTCTCCCTATAATCTGCTACAATTCAATAAACTGCTGTAAACTTGTGCCCTTAAAGTAGATTTATGTCCTTCTGTGTGGGCACCTTCTTCTTCTTCTTCCTCTTCAGTGTTCAGTGTTTGCATTTGGATGTGTGCTCTCTGGCCAAGTCTTGTTGCACAGGGGTACGGGTGGCAAGAAAAGGCCACCCTCTCAGAACGTGTTGCAGAGTCTGTTCTTCCTACCCTAGCCACAGTCGCACGCTGTAGGTGCAAAACCTATCCTTTTGATGTGTACCTTCAGACAGCAGTGTTCTGTGCAAAGGCGAAAGATGGCTGTCTGTTCTGCGTGAGTAAGATGGGGCTATGGTCTTGAATGAGCTGGTAGCTGTCTGTCTTTAAAAAAAAAAAAAAATAGACATCAAAGAAGCTGCAGCACCAGCCAAGTGTTGACTGTTTTCTTTATGCGTAACCTGGTCCTGGCAGTAGCTGTTGTCCATCTGTAAACAAGCAAGATCATTATTATAATATATTGATGGTGTATTTGTTTTACCCAAAAGACGATTAAAATAACATTTAATTTTTGTTTTAGTTATGTGGCATACATGCAGTGGAACGATCATATCTTGTGATATCTTCCCTCTGAGAAAAAAACTACTATTCAAAATGTACTTTTACATACTTTTTTGTTAACTTAGGCTTTTGAAGATCCACATCCAATCCTGCCACAATGTAGGCACAATCATAGGCTAAAATTGTCAGGGTTATTTACCATCGAACTGTCCTCAACATTCTATGCTGACACACACACATGCACACACACACTGGCACAGACACATAACTTGACTTCACTTAGGAAGGTTATGTGATGCTTAAATCATTTGTCTTGCCACTAGTTCATCACAAGTAACCACTGTGTTTATTGCTGGTATGTGCTTAAATGGAGGGATAGTCTTATCCCATGGTAAAACATTTTTTTTTTTAAAAAGCCTGGCAGGTGATGTGAGATGTGAGCCAAACTGTGTTCACGAAAAGCAGCCGGCCTTTAATAACACAAAGCTGCCTCTGTACACAATTCTGCTTTTACACATGCTATCCCTTAACTTGGATTCATACCAAAAATCAAGCCTGGTTTCATAGGAAACAGTCAGAATGTTGATTCAGCATTTAGAATGATAATCTTATTTCATGTACACGCCTTGGCAAATCTGACAATTAAGTAAGCAGAAGTTTTCTTCACGGGACGGATTTGCTCATTTTATTATGTAGCAATGCACTTCACTTGGTCACATACACCCCCCCCCCCCCCTCTGTGCACAGTGATAGTTTTAAACAAGGAATTCTGTAAACACAGGGGTGGTCAAATACACCCCCCCCTTCCCTCTGTGCACAGTGATAGTTTTAAACAAGGAATTCTGTAAACACAGGGGTGGTCAAATACACCCCCCCCCCTTCCCTCTGTGCACAGTGATAGTTTTAAACAAGGAATTCTGTAAACACAGGGGTGGTCAAATACACCCCCACCCCCCCCCCCCCTTCCCTCTGTGCACAGTGATAGTTTTAAACAAGGAATTCTGTAAACACAGGGGTGGTCAAATACACCCCCCCTTCCCTCTGTGCACAGTGATAGTTTTCAAACAAGGAATTCTGTAAACACAGGGGTGGTCAAATACACCCCCCCCCCCTTCCCTCTGTGCACAGTGATAGTTTTAAACAAGGAATTCTGTAAACACAGGGGTGGTCAAATACACCCCCCCCCCCTTCCCTCTGTGCACAGTGATAGTTTTAAACAAGGAATTCTGTAAACACAGGGGTGGTCAAATACACCCCCCCCTTCCCTCTGTGCACAGTGATAGTTTTAAACAAGGAATTCTGCTGTAAACACAGGGGTGGTCAAATCCACCCCCCCCCCCCCTTCTCTCTGTGCACAGTGATAGTTTTAAACAAGGAATTCTGTAAACACAGGGGTGGTCAAATACACCCCCCCCCTTCCCTCTGTGAACAGTGATAGTTTTAAACAAGGAATTCTGTAAACACAGGGGTGGTCAAATACACCCCCCCCCCCCTTCCCTCTGTGCACAGTGATAGTTTTAAACAAGGAATTCTGTAAACACAGGGGTGGTCAAATACACCCCCCTTCTTCCCTCTGTGCACAATGATAGTTTTAAACAAGGAATTCTGTAAACACAGGGGTGGTCAAATACACCCCCCCTTCCCTCTGTGCACAGTGATAGTTTTAAACAAGGAATTCTGTAAACACAGGGGTGGTCAAATACACCCCCCCCCCCCCTTCCCTCTGTGCATAGTGATAGTTTTTAAACAAGGAATTCTGTAAACGCAGGGGTGGTCAAATACACCCCCCCCCCCTTCCCTCTGTGCACAGTGATAGTTTTAAACAAGGAATTCTGTAAACACAGGGGTGGGACTCTCTTGTGATGAAAAAGGAGGAAATCCCTTTTTTTCCAGGGGGTTCGGGGGCATGTTACCCCGAATTTTGGTTAAATGGTACATTAAAATCTGTGCAATCTGACAAAAAAGACATTCTCCACACTCCCCAACCTCCCCCCCCCCCCCCCCCCCTCAAAATTACTATTAGTTATCAGGAGTTTTCAGTCAGCACAATTTAACTCTCAAGCCTCCAGTGTTCTGTTTCATCTCCACGTCACTCCAAATCATTCAGTCAACAAGTCATAGATATTGTAATGAAATGTGACGCGGAAAAATAGATTACTCCAGCAGAATTCGTAAGTTGTGTCCGCGGAAATCCGCGGAAAAGTCCCACCCCTGAAACAGCACTGCATGGTGCCTTTTCCAGAAATAAATTCATCAAAAAATGTCAACTCACAACAGCAAGAGTCAGTGTGTCGATTGTTCATATGTGACAAAGTTGAGGGATGAGCTTATCCTATCTTAAAGCCTGGCCAGAACTGAGACGGTGACGAGAAGTAGTGTGCCTATAATGACACAATGCTTTCTTCGTAACCAATTAGATTCAACATCTCAGATCTGGTCAGGCCTATACAAATGCCATCTCTCAACTTGGTCCATACAAAAATCATGAACCTGGCTTAATTCTGTACAGAGTGGGAATTTGTTTTTCTCTTTTTCGAAATCCAAAATAAGCAAAATCAGGTCTTAAAATCAATCAATCAATATGAGGTTTATATCGCGCGTATTCCGTGGGTACAGTTCTAAGAGCAGGGATTTATTTTATCTTTTTATTTTATGCAATTTATATCGTGCACATATTCAAGGCGCAGGGATTTATTTATGCCGTGTGAGATGGATTTTTTTTTACACAATACATCACGCATTCACATCGGCCAGAAGATCGCAGCCATTTCAGCGCATATCCTACTTTTCACGGCCTATTATTCCAAGTCACACGGGTATTTGGTGGACATTTTTATCTATGCCTATACAATTTTGCCAGGAAAGACCCTTTTGTCAATCGTGAGATCTTTAACGTGCACACCCCAATGTAGTGTACATGAAGGGACCTCGGTTTTTCGTCTCATCCGAAAGACTAGCACTTGAACCCACCACCTAGGTTAGGGAAGGTGGGAGAAAATTGCTAACGCCCTGACCCAGGGTCGAACTCGCAACCTCTCGCTTCCGAGCGCAATTGCGTTACCACTCGGCCACCCAGTCCAAGTCCAAATGGAGCAAGTCTTAAAATGGGAGTGAATTTACAGATGTTATGAACAAGAAGTCTGCGAAAACAGGGTCATTAATAGGAAGGAGTCTTAGATTGGGGTGTCTTAAAAGGGGCAGGGGTGGAGGCCACTGTAATGACCATGAAATAATCAAAATAATACTATCAGTCATCTTATTCTCTACCAAATTTCTAGAGGTCAAGACAATGATACAGATTATTTACTTGTGTCACTGTTAGTGTCATTCTATGAATAACAGACCGATAGAAAGAGAGCTCTGTGTCTTGTACCTGGGTTCGTGCTCAGTTGCTTGAAAATTGACTTGTCAGAGGTTCTTCTTCAGCCTTACACCAGCCTACAGCGGTAGCTTCTACTTCACCAAACTTTGTTCTGAAACAAAACAAATAAAACACATCTTCAGGGTCAAGCATATGTATCAAATCATGATCACACAATTAAACCTTCTTCTTTGGTCAGTACTATTGAAGATTTGTTAATTGTTTCTTGTTCACAAAAGCACTAATCAAAAAATTGCTCCAGGGGCTTGCAACGCAGTACAATATATTACCTTACTGGGAGAATGCAAGTTTCCAGTACAAAGGACTTAACATTTCTTACATACTGCTTGACTAAAATCTTTACAAACATTGACTATATTCTATACAAGAAACACTTAACAAGGGTAAAAGGAGAAACAGAATCCGTTAGTCGCCTCTTACGACATGCTGGGGGGCATCGGGTAAATTCTTCCCCCTAACCCGCGGGGGGTTGTACAAGATAATGAAATAGAGTGAATTTTGAAGTGCATTCATAATTAAAGCCCAATCATGTGGTTTAACCTACCTAGTCTTGAAAAGCCTGTCCGAGGAAACAGATCAAGCACCCTTCCGCAGACCTTCCTGACGGAAGAGTCTTGGTTGTAACCGCTCACTTTCTAAAGTAGTCCATAAGCAGTTCCATGTGCCTATGTTATCACTGTAACCAGCTCCTTTGTGTACCTGTGATCTGGATGAGCTGCAACACATAAAACTTTCATATGAACACTATGTCAAGTATACCAGTTAGCATCCATCAAACACTGACTGACTGAGGAGCATCACAAGATCTGTTCTAAGGAGGTAACAACTATTGTCACAAAGTGTTTATGATACAGCTGCAGGCACATGGCACTGAGTGGTCAATTGGTGAGGGGGGGGGGGGGGGGGGGCAGAAGTTCTGCTCAGTCTTGTCTGCTGATACTACACTTTGTGGTGGTGTAAGGCAGGGAATCACACCCCAACCACTGGCCCCGCCCACCTGGTGTCGAGTGCCTGTGGATACATCAGTCCCAGTCATGGCTGGCCCCCGGTTGACAACTGCCATGTACGTCATGTACGGGTACATTTACTTTGCAGTACAGATTAGTTTTCAATAGCAATGACATCATGGACGCACACCTGCCCAACGCAGACAAGGACAGCAAAATCAGGGACCAAACGTGATAAAGAGTAACTAATCGTCACAAACATCAAAATGCTTTGCATTTCTTGACCAGATAACAATCATTTCTGGGCAATTGAAGATTATTATTCCACCTACAGGCTATCACCCCCATGGCTGTTACTTGTAACACATTTCATTTCTTAAAATATGTTTTGTAAAGTAATACTGTAGTTAATAGATTTCTCTGAAAGGCACATTCCTTCTCATGAAAACAATTTGGCTCACCGTCTAAGATCTGGTCAGGCTTTAAAATGGGATAAGACATGATCTCTTAACTTGTTCACATACCCACAATGAACGGTCTGGTTGCTCTCTGCGCCAAGTGCGATTGTGTTATGAATAAATGCTGTAAAAGCTACAACTGTACTAGCTCATTTAAAAAAAAAATCACAAAATGTCATTTCACCACAGCAAGCAAACAGTGTGTTTATTTCTGGTATAGAACAGACACACACATACACACACACACACACACATCAAAGCAACACAAAAGCCCAAAACATGCCTACCATCTAAATGAGGAATCCAGTTCCAACTGTCTTCTGCCAATATAACACTGCCAGAGACACCATGGTGTAGAAAGTCAGTTTAAAGAGAGACTACCTGAAAGAAAAATGATACAATAATAATAAAACACCCAGTGCAATAGACATACTTGCTCGTTAAAGGCTTACTTTACCATGTAAAAACATTTTGCTTCACAGTCTCAGATCTTGTCAGGCTTTTACTTGGGATAAGATCATCCCTCTACTTGGACGAATAGCAACATAGATCAGCTTGAATGCTCTCTGTGCAGAGTGGTTTTTGTTTGTTTGTTAAAGAATTAGTTTTGTTAACAACACTGGTACCTTTTTGTGAAAATATTTCATCACACATTTTAACTCACCACAGCAAGCAGTCACTGAATATATAATTTTTTGTATGTGGCCAAGATGAGGGATTCCAGAGCATAATATAACATTGATTTCTTCATGCCATCTGATTTGCAGTTGAATTCACAGGGCGAGAAAAATTCTAGACTGTCCTCAACATTCTATGCTGACTGTAAATTGTAAATATAATACATCCACCCTAGCTAACTGGTACACTAATCACTTGCTCTGGCTTACTTCTTTTTCCAACATAATAAATCTGTTATTTGTACTTTAGCCTTTTGTGGTAAAATATTCTCATTACCACCAGTTGCACTCACAAGCTATTGCACTAGTGTATTTTGGAAATGATCAAAGGACTTACTTGTGTTCTACAACAGCACCATGTCAGTGTTGCGGGAAGAATGAGGCAGGGCTTGGTAATAACTGAGACCTGCAAGTAAACAGAACATATTTAGAATCCCAGCATGTGTTATAATTTGTGTATATTTATATTATAAGGTCTTACATTGCAATAACAAACACACACACACACATGCACACACTCATTCAATGTGCTCTATGTGCTAAGAATAAGAGTGATTGTTTAATGAATTAACGCTGAAGAAGCTACTAGTTGCTTAAACACAGTCATAGCAAAATGTCACTTGATCACCACATCAAGCACACTGTATCTTCATTTCTGGTTGTATACATTGTATGCAAGTGGAGGGATGATCTTATTCCATGTAAAATCCTAGCTCAGCTGATCTCTCTCAACTTGGATTCATACCAAAAATCAGGAGCCTGGGTGTTTCTGTTCAGTGGGCATTTCCCTATTTGTTTTATTTGAATGCATTTCTTAAAAAGAACACTTCCTCTGCATAGCCGTCAGGATGTTGGTTCCACCTTTAGGAATGTGTCTTAGTGGACGGACAATCTTATTCCATGTACATGTTCCATTCCTTCGTGCATTATGTGATTCTACTGTATTTTAGTCATAAACAATGACCTTCATTCTAATAAGAAGAGACTATTACCTTTCACCTCGGACGTGTCAACTCATATTTTGCCGCTGAGTCGGTGGACAGTTGCTGGAAACCGAGTCCGTCGTCACACTTCGGGCTTTGGCAACTAAGTTCACTTTGCGGGTCTTTCCCCTTGTAACACCATACTTGTTCGATCACAGTTTCTTTGTTCATCGGCCGAAGCAGGCCCCTCCTTCGCTCCCGTCTCGGCCACAGTTTCCTCAGTGCAGTCGCTGAGTCGGGCATGAGAGCCCGCCCTTGAACGCACTCTCCCCTGTACCGCATAGTTTTAAACCTCCCCACCTTTTTAATCTCCCTGTTTGCCGGAGCTAACCACTATCGGTAACAGTGACTCAACCGCAGGACTCTGAGACGTTCGCAAGAACCCAGTCCTCTTCGGAAGAAGATGATGATCAAAGATGCATTGCCGACGCCGGCCATGTTGAATTAGTGAAAACCGAAACGTGGAAGCGAAACTAACTTATCTTCGGGAATCAATTAGGAAAACTATATGTGTAGTAGGTAGAAAAATGGCATTTAATGAGACAGATAAAACTCGGATCAAATGAGAAAGAAAGAACTATCCAAACTTGCAAGCACAGCCGCGGTAGTCCTAAGTACGTACTGAAGTTCCCGATCCATGTTTTAGTCTAACCAGCGCTGTCTCTAGTCTATAGATGCGCAACAGGATAAGAGATACCCTGAGGTTATAAGTGATACTCCCACATACGTTGCACAAGCATAGTTTAACGTTACCTTATGTACGGTCCAACCGGTGTGCAATGGGTGCTCTTTCTCTCTCTCTTTCTCTCTCTCTTTCTCTCTCTTTCTCTCTCTCTCTTTTCTCTCTCTCTTTCTTTCTTTCTCTCTCTCTCTCTCTCTTTTTCTCTCTCTCTCTCACTCTCTCTCTCTCTCTCTCTCTCTCTCTCTCTTCTCTGTCTGTCTGTCTGTCTGTCTCTCTGTAGTTCTATCTGTCTCTCTGTTAGTCTGCTAGTCTGTGAGTCTGTCTGAATGCCTTGCGTTGATATGTCTGTCTGTCAGTCGTTGTGCCTTGTTCGTATTGCCTTTCTCTATCGGTTTTCCATCCTTGTTGTTTGTATGGGTGTTTATGTGTTATTTGTGTGTTACCTTCCTTTTGTTTTGTTTTTTGCTTCTTTTTTCTTTCTTTTCTATTTCTCTTTCTTTCTGTCTTTCCTCTTTTGGAAAAAATGCGCTCTTTCTGGGGCGTTCAACACTACCCACATCACACCACACCCCCCCCCCCCTTTCCTCTCAATACAACACCCCTCCCCTACCCTTCACCTTTAACCCCCAAGCCCCGTACTCTTTAGACCCCACTAAACAGCTAGGCACCCTGGGATATTGTAACGAGATTTCGGACGAGATTTGACGGGTCTTTTGTCTTCGTCATCTCTCCTCCGGTTCCCAGATTGCTGAGTTGTTGTGGAGTTTGGATCGTTTAGCCTGGTAAATCTGCCAACGTTTGCTGGGAGAGTTTGCTGGAAGAGTCGCATGTGTGTTGACAAGGGAAATCATAACATGCGGATGATTTATTAAGAGAAGGACCTGCTCTTGGGTGGTGCGGCAGAAAAGAAGAAATTGTGAGAAAATGGTGGAAGAAGGGGAGGGGGGAGAGAGAGAGAGAGAGAGAGAGAGAGAGAGAGAGAGAGAGAGAGAGAGAGAGAGAGAGAGAGAGAGAGAGAGAGAGAGAGAGAGAGGAAATTGTCAGACTAGTACAGAAACGGAAACCAACACCGACAGACAGACAGACAGACAGACAGACTGCCAGATTAGTACAGAAACGGAAACCAACACCGACAAACAGACAGACAGACAGACAGACTAACACAAAGGAGACACTCAGACACTCAAATAGACAGAACAAAATACACAAAAGCAGACATACACAGAGCAGGAAGTGTGGCCGACTGACAAAGAAGATAGAGAATGACAAATAAACATAGATAACAACAATAAGGAAGAAGACAAATGCCATGCATTGCTGTTACAATAGATAACGCACGTATCAGCAATTATATGTGGGGGACGGAAAAAAAAGTAAGGGGAATAGAAGATCAACAGAAATGATTTAACTAGAAACATTAGAACATGATGTGAAAACAAAGCAAACAAAATTAATAATCTCTAAGCTCTGGTCTTCAGTCAAAGCGCATTTTAGAATTAAGATACAATCAACCTTTATTTGCACTGTTTGTGACGTTGCCTCAACAAGCAGGTACGTTGTTGAGTACAACGAAAATTCAAGAAAGCATACATGCCAAAACACAAGTAAGAATAGATGAACTAAACGTAGAAAAAAATGACACAAAAAAAATGGAAAAAATAAATGTCAGAATGGAGAAAACAAACACATGTAAATCCCACAAAAATTGTTTCTATTCGAAAACAAATTAAACAGAAAGCAAGCAAGCAAGAAAGCAAAAAGATGAAAAAGAAACAGGAAACTCCAAACTCCAAACAGAAAATGCAAAAAAGACAAAAAGAAGAAACACAAACAGCAACCCCAACAAAACCTTCTTCTGTTCGTCTTTACCTGTTTCGCGTTGTATATCTCTGTGGATACAGAAAACACGCAAAGGCCGATAATTTTGACAGCAAAGTTCTCAGGATTATCGACCGTAGGCAGGAAAGGGAAACTACTTGTTATTCCCCCTGTCACTCTTCAGCAGATAAGTACGTTTCGTTCAGGAAGAAAAGTTTCGCCTCTCCCGCAGTGCAAGTTTCGAGGGGGTCACATAGGACATATTATAGAGTTTTTGAAGAGGTCTCTCGTGTTCCTCTTTTTCTTCTTCTTCTTCTTCTTCTTCTTCTTCTTCTTCTTCTTCTTCTTCTTCTTCTTCTTCTTCTTCTTCTTCTTCTTCTTCTTCTTCTTCTTCTTCTTTTGCTTCTTCTTCTTCTTTTTCTTCGTCTTCTCGTAAATAATTCTATTGTTTTCAATTAATTTTTTTTTTTAAAACAACAAATTGGGGGGGGGGGGGTGGAAGGGGGGGGGTAGGGATGGAGAAGAGGGGGTTCGTATGGAATGCACTGTGTATGTCTGTGGAAAGGGATGCAAGACGGACGTAACTGAGATAGTGAATGAGAGAAAGCGAGGCTTGCGGAAGTTGCAGAATCTAAAAACATAAGTGAGAGAGAATGTGAATGAACAAAGGAAAAATAGTTTATTCCCCCCTCTGCTTCTTTACCTCTGTAAACTTGTAGAGCTAGTTATTTTTCGATAATGACCCAGCAACCAAACAAATAACGAGCCAGCAACAGCCTGAATCCTCGATAGTGCAATGGGTTGAGAAGCTGTTCTGTTTTGGTACTACTTTTGCGACTGAAAAGTTCAAAACGCTCTATACGTACGAAATATACATCTCTGGAGCAAACAATACAAACATACCGCATTTAAATTAACAACTACAGGCCTGAACACATGAATCTCCATATAAAATCCATGAGTTCGGTTGTTTTCTGAATATAGATCTGCTGTGCACACACCGTTCATCACAAGCAAATTCCCAAGGCAAGTAACTCATACTCTTGCCGACAAGAGTAGTTCCCCTTCTTTTAACGCAGTTTCTTCGACAACACTGACTGCAATCCGACGGTCAGTTTTCAACAATATTTCATTTTATAAACAGATCACACGCAACCAAATGCACACATCTCATCAATTTAAACAACATAAAGCGGTTTCATACACTATTTTCCCCAAAAAACTGAACTTCATACAGTAATTAACGTTGGAACACGGGTGCAAAAGTTCGTCTGCTAGTCCCATTTGACGAAAGAACATTATCTTTAGCGATACTAAAACATAAACAGAACACACAATATCTGCCTTTACCGCCACAGCAGAATAACAGCTTATCTGTGTACTTGATTTTAGTCTAAAACAGGGAAACTGACAAGAAGTGTTAACAGAATGGAATGATTTGCACGGAACTATACAACCGCACATTAATCGATCGCCTGCGCAGGTTGACTGGTTGAGTGATTCGGATTCGATCAAACTTTCGCACAAAAACTCCTGTTTTCTTTGAATAACTGAAGAAAGGGGGAATAAAGAGGTTACACACCTCGTCTCAGTGATTATTAAAAATAATGGTCTCAGTTCGCGGTCATGAAAAAGCTCGCTGAAGCTCGCATTTTTCATGATCCGCTAACTTCGACCATTATTTTTAATAATCACTGAGACTCGGCATGTAACCTCTACATATTCACCATGTACTTTATTTTATTTAAACTGCACTTTTTCTTCGACTCCTCCTTAAACTATTGCCACCAAATTTTCGCAAATCTGCTGACAAAGCGGAATTGCCTTAATCACCACTTTCAACGGAAACGACACACAGAGAAAAAGTCGGCACCACTCTTACATTGGAACTATTCATGTACACACAGCACTTGCGTGAAATTCTTGCGCTCTCGACATTTTCACCCAAATCCCACAACGCGTTTGGCTTCCCATTTGTCTTGTCCGGGTCCCAGCAAAAACACATCCATCGCCACGCCAGGCAAATGCAGTCTAATCACAAACGTCTATATCAATCGTGCGACCGAGTGAGATAAGGGAAGCAAGGCGACCAAAACGACTAACACGGCTCCTCAATCACAATTTGACAATTCCCTCAAGAACGGAATAGGATCCGAGGAGCATAAGAGAAGGGGGTCAAGAAACAATGACCCCTCTGATCAGAAGAATGACGTAAATCGTAAGTCGCTGGACGGGAGGCTAAAGTGCCATTTACACCACTTAGCTTTGACTTAAAGCCATATGTACTCGATGACTATACACGCTAATTGCTTTACCCACAGCTGGAGACATGCTAAATTAAGTTCCCTGCAAGATATTGTGGTCTAGGACCCCTTAAATGTTGAGATATTTGAATTTTTATTTTGATCTAGATCGTCCTATTTATAGATTTGCCAACAGAGGGAACGTTGACACAAGGGAAATAACTCCGCGTCTTTGTTGACATCCTCACTTTTTCAGAGGCTAGAACAAGCTGTAATGCATGTATATGGTCCGCGCATTGCGACATATCGTCATTATATGGCCTTATGATGCATTTGACATCGATTGTGGGCAAACTACACTTTGTAAACACGGGAGCGCGTACATATGCCTTTAAACAGTTGAAATCGCTCCTTCGTATCAGTTTGGCAATTCCCTCACAAACGGGTTCCGAGCAAGCAAATCGAATAGCACGAGAGAGAGGGTCAACAAACAAGGATACCTTTTGATCAGAAGCATGACACGAACATCTGTGTACATTGTTGGTGTGTGTCCAAATAGGAAGATGCTCGTATCCCAAATAATAAAACAAACTTAGTTTTTCTGTCTCTTTCGCTGTCTGTCTGTCTGTCTGTCTGTCTGTCTGTCTGTCTGTCTGTCTGTCTCTCTCTCTCTCTCTCTATGTCTCTCTGTTTCTCTCTCTCTCTCTCTCTCTCTCTCTCTCTCTATGTCTCTCTGTCTCTCTCTCTGTCTCTGTATCTATCTCTATCTCTCTCTCTGTCTGTCTCTCTCTCTCTGTGTATCTATCGCTCTCTCTCTCTCTCTCTCTCTCTCTCTCTCTCTCTCTCTCTCTCTCTCTCTCAACGATGACAATTATGTGCCTGGCGAATCGAAAGCAACATTTCTGAATAGTGCAACGCGGCCCTGAGCACGTCAAGACATCCCGAGGTCATGCAGGACGACGGAGCGACGCCAGTAGGGTCCCGAGCTGGCGGGTGTTGGTATTTAATCCGAGCTGGTCCAAACCCTGACGAACGACAAATTAAACGGTCATCAGGGACGCTTCATTTGTTTGGCGGGCACTCATCTGGTGCAATGCGCAATGATGCTTTGGGGGAAGGGAGGGAAAGACGGCTATGACAAAAGAACGAGGCAGGGAAGAAAGAAGTCTCAAAGGAAACGAAGAATTTTTGGACTAGGGTGTGTTAGTGTGGGGCAGGGGGGGGGGAGGCGGTATGGGTTGTGTGTGTGTAGGGGGGGGGGGGGAGGCGGTATGGGTTGTGTGTGTGTAGGGGGGGAGGCGGTATGGGTTGTGTGTGTGTAGGGGGGGGGTAGTGTTGCCTGCAAAAAGGGAGATGGGGGCGGGGAGAGAGGGTAAGGAGAGTGGGCTGGGTAGGGGTGGGGGTAATGAGAGAGAGGGTTGATGATGGAGGGAGGCCGGGGTGGCAGGATGGGTAGGGGTGGTTGCCTAGTCAGTCTACGGAAAATGGCACCATAACCAAGGATTTATTGCTAAAGAATTTCTGTTTTCAGATTCATGTTCTGCTATGTTTGTAGTATGTCTGGTCAAAAATCGAGAAAAATATAATTATTTTTAAAAAAGTTATCAAGTGTGTTTGTCAGTGTGTATTTTGTCACAAAGCGATTCTACGTTTTTTACATTGTCTGAACTGTTTTGACACCAAGAACATCAAATATAACATGCAAGTCACAGTTTATGATTACAATATAAAAAAATGTCTAAGATATTAAAAATCAAAAGGTCAAGGTCATTGGGTCATAAGGTCAAATTTGTTGTTTATGCGTGAAGTGAAGGCTGTGTAATCATTTTCAGCAGCATAACGAATATTTTTTTTATACACGCACTAAACACACACACACACACACACACACACACACACACACACACACATACACACACACACAGAGGGGAAATTCCAAAGTAATTGGTACACAAGGTCATATTTATTGTTTTCAACTAAAAGTAGAATACTGTACTCATTTTAAGCCAAACATCATCTTTGTGAAGGTTTTGTTCTACAAAAACATAAGTATTCCTGTACAGGAGAATGTAAGCGCACTCAAGCAACATGTAAAAAGGCCACAAAGTTTGCAGTGTAAACTAAGAAAAGTAAGATGAATGATGTCAGGAAGTCGCTGGATAGTCTACCGCGTGACAAGGGAGCAGGGTATACAAAAGCAAACCATTCAAACACAAGCAATGAAACAACAAACGTAAACAAGGCAATTGATTAGATAAAGCATCACATAATCAAATAATCGACAACATTTTAAATTCAAAGCACATAACTCCAACATCATTACACAAACATTGCACAACATTCATAAACATTATTGACCAATAATGTATTCACAGCGTTAGTCATGCATTGGTCGACTGCAGACTGCAGAATTGAGCATCAAAGCAGTCATAAAACACTCAATGAATGCATTCACTGAATACAAATATCTGTGAACACATTCCGTAATCAGAAAAAAATCAGGAAACAACAGGAATGATAATAATTATGTCCCTTGAAAAACATCTCACAACATCAGTCACTGTCATAGAAATAAAGAAAGGCTCCAATACACATTTGTACATTTGAAAAACATCTCACACCGGTCACTGTCATAGAAATAAAGAAAGTCTCCAATACATATTTGTACATTCTCCAAAGAGCAATGCTAGTTGTTCTTTTAATCATCTGTCTGTAGAAAGGCCTGCCCAACATCGATCCGTCCTGCGTACATGGTGACCGGCTTGGAAGCTCTGGTAGACATCCTTGTGAGTTTCTTTCAGCTGCAGCATGTCCTGGAGATACAGGTGGAGGGATTTGGTGTAGAGGTTGTGCCCTGCTGCTGCCATGAAAGGCATCATTTCATGGACAGTGGACAGATGCAGGTCCCAGTTTCCTGTGCGTTCAGCTTTGAGGAACTTGCGCAGAATGTCAACCATGTCCATGTACTGAATCCACAGTGCAGCTGTGGGGTAGCACTTGAGGGTTTGCTTTTGGCGTTCTAGTTTTAGCTGAATCGATGCGATTGTCTCATCAACGCAAACTTCTCCTAGCGGGATAGCTCCACTCATCAACAAGTCCCACATGTTGGCTGCACGGGCAAGGTCCCCATCAGGCTCCTCACATGAGACAGGAGCATCTTCATTTGCTGATGGCGCGATATCATCCACTGTCCCAGCAATTTGCACATCTTCTGGTACATCTGTGCTATCAATTTCCTCAATGGAGACGTCACTTAGTGTCACATCTAGGTCTGGGAGTGGCAGAGAGATTTTGAACGTTTGTGAGGTCAGGAGTGCGTTCAGAGCCGAGTCAACCAGAAAGTGGCCTCTAACTGCTCGGGACACTGCCTTGCCTTGAAGCATGTAGTTGACAGCTGTTGGTGCATATGTCAGTTCTAGCACCTCATGCAGACCGCTGCCCTCCATCAAACGTCCAATGCAGCCCAAAAAGCTCATTTCCATGTGAAAACCTTCAAGCCTTAGAACAATGGAGGCCAAGTCAGCATCATCAGGTTTGTTGGCGACGATCTCATGGGCTTTCCAAAATAGGGGCTGGTCGAAAGTGAGCACTGGAGTCGAGCCATGTCTCTTTGCTTCCTTCGCCGTGAACAGCAGTGTAGAGTGAATGCAAGTCAGATCACCAGGGTTCATGTCGATCATTGGCAAGAAGAAAACGCTCGACTTACCAGGGTGACGGTCGTTGTGGACAGCCTGCATCGTTCCAGACCATGAAGGTCTTGCAGGCTTCAGCGGCCACACCACCTTCCACAAGACATCAAGGTGTATAGATGGGTCAACAGCTCGCAGGTTTTCTAGTTCCCTGTATGTAGTGTTCCCAAAGTGAACTGCCTTTGACTGGAAATACACGATGTCAATTGTTCCCTTTTCTTTTGAATCTTTGGAGGTGACATCCAACCTAGGAATAGGCGTTGTTCGTCGTGTTCCAGGAGTTGTGGTAGCAATCATTCCCATACCATGGAAAGAATTGTATCCATCCAAGGTACAGGAATTGTGATCCACATTGTCAGCCACGTATTGTAGAATCACATTCTTGGCACATCCTGGAATATCTGTACTTTGGGACACAGCTGCATTTGCCTCAAATCTCTGCACCTCTGTGTAGGAAGACGAGAAGCCCATCGCATTCAACACATCGATCAGATATCGGGAGCCAAAATGGTGGTGCATTTGGACTCCAAGTCCAATTTGAAGTGGGGCGATGACAACCCTAGGTCGAGCTGCCTGGACAATTGCTTGTCCCACAGATGCAATTTTATTGTCAGCATCTTTTTCGCTGAAAATCAAACGCAGGAAAAGCTGAAGGGACTGGGGAACAAAGTCCAGGTTGTACGCCCCTGAAGAAATATCCTCTGATGTTGGATATTCCTTGTTTGTCGTTGCAGAAGCAGCTTTTATTTCATTCTTTATCAATGCTGCAGCAGCTTTCACCAGCTTCAGTTTTTCACTTTCGTCGTCATTAGTCTTCGGAGAATTGTAGAAATCATGAAGAATGGATTTAGCTGTTGTGCGGAATGTTACAACATTAGACTTGCCCAGAATGTTCGCTATGATGATTTTTTCATCAAATCTCTCCAAGAGCTTTTCCTTCATCGATTTGGTGGTGTAACCAACCCCTCCACTGAACTCTTGCATTTTCTGCACAAGCTCTCCGATGGTGATCTGTTCGTCATCGTGGTTAATGAGATATTCTGCTGTTTTCTCAAAAACTTCAAGTTTTTCAGTGTCCGGTGGTCTACCCACACTTCGGCTTGGAGCGTTTGTCAGTGCGTATGCACCTGGCTTGTCATGATAACGTTTGGGAATTGACAGACCAAGCGCTCTGAAGTTACAGTTACAAGTTATATGGTACACATCATCTGCTGCATGCAGGTCTCTTGCAAATTCAAGCTTTCCCTTGACGATATCTGCCCACTCATCATTTCTTTCGTCACATTTTTTCAAAATTTCAGTTTGTAAAGATAATGTTCTGACTCTGTATGCCTCATCAGGTCCACGTGTTTTGGAAAGATTTACCCGAGTCCCACAGAAAAAGCAGCAACTTGCAAAGTCAAATCTGTGTTGCTTAGATCGTGTGCTTCGCTCTCCAAGCTCAGTCTTATCGGTATCTCTGTTTTGCTGTCTTAAGTCTTTCTCGATATTATTGTCGTTGGTGTAATCCCTTCGACACTCGATATGCACCCTTTGACCAACTGTAGGCTGAACGGTTCTGTTCTGTCTTCTCTGGCTCGAATCCTTGATTCCTGTATCAACAAACAAATAACATTGCTCACTACAAACTCTTTTTTATAGACATTTCAACAGAAGCACGCAATTTGTTAACCGGCTATGACCCCACACACTTGCTTTGATAAGTCTCACCGGATGACACCCAGTAATACAACAAACTACAAATACAGCACAACATGTAAAAGAACACCAAAGGGAAAAAACAACAAAAGAACAAAAACAAACAAAATAAAAAAGGACATAAAACAAACAAACAAACGTTATAGTATACAGAACACTAAGAAACTCAAATTTATCATAAGAATTGAAACAAATCAAGAGAGAACATACTTGCACATCCTTTCTTTCCCAGGGTATTAAACTCGACGTCACATGGTTCGTTGCATATTGGACAGGTTTTTAATGGATCATCCATTGTGGTAGCCTTTGAAGTGCTGCAAGTAAAATAGTTTTCATGAACACAAATTTGTAATGTTCAACATTGATAACAGCACCACCATTAAATACCACAATAATATATAGTGCGTCCTGCATGTTACTTATGTAATCAGTTGATTCTAGAGGAAAACAACTAAAACACATGAAAATAGGAATTTTGACTGGAATGTTCAGCCATACAAATCCTTGCTAAAAGAGAGTTTTTCAGGCGGCAGTACAGACAGTAAAACCTTCAGTTAAAGTATTTTATGGAATAGTCAAACCAAAACTAACCTTCATTGTTTTAAAGTTGTAGATTACCACAAATAAACGTCCATGCAGCTCTGGTGTATCACAAAGACTGAAGTGAAAAACTGCTTCAAATAATCAAACTGTGAAGATTCCAGCAAGATGGTATCAAAGACAGGTTGTGCTGTCAGACCAGAGTTATGGTGAGAGCATCCGGCGAGCGCGCGGTCACGGCGATCAGATTACTGATAGCCAGCCTCCCTTACCCTCTATCCAGGAACCCCCTCATCCCCCCCTCTTCCTGCTGCAGAATGGCAGGCGAGTGATGCCATGATCTCTCTGTATCGAACTTTTAATCGATCATATCTCGGCCGTGCGATCTTCAAATGGAGTCGAATTGTGTATGCATGTTAAGTGTTCCATGCTGAGCGCAGCCATTATAAAATAAATTCTTTAGGATTTAATCCTTAGTCTCCGGCAGTATGACTGAACAATGGGGATATTGCGAGAGTGAAGGGGTGGGAATTGATGATGAGGGGGGGGGGGAGGGGTTGTAGTGGGAGAAAGGACAACGGGGTAGGGGTGGGGGCAATGCCAGATCAATGGGGGTGGGGGTGATGATGGGGTGGGTTGGGGGAAAGGGAGCGGATGGGGGTGTGGGGAGTGGGATAGGAGAGAGTATCGAGGAGCACAATATCCAGATAACGTTCTTGCCTGGAAGAGTGAGGGGGTGACAGAAGGATGGGGAAGACGGGATGGGGGAATTGTGTGTGTGTGTGTGTGTGTGTGTGTGTGTGTGTGTGTGTGTGTGTGTGCGTGTGTGTGTGTGTGCCGGGGAAGAGGGGGGGTGTGGGGGTGTGGGGGGGGGGGGGGGGCTTGGATAGCAAAAACAAATGGGAACAGCATATAGTTTTTTGTATTGCTGATGAGTTGGGGGAAGTTTTGGGAGTTGGGAGTTGGTTAAAATGCTGGGACTAAGTGTGTATGTGTGTGTGTGTGTGTGTGTGTGTGCGTGTGTGTGTGTGTGTGTGTGAGGGGGGGTGAGATCGTCTAGGTGTATTGAGGTCACAGTGTCTGAAGAGTTCTCAGACTGACTGGTGCCTGCATTGAAAAGAGCTGATCGAGAAGCTGCAGAGTCTGATGCATCGACGACTAATCCGGTTATGCGGGGATCTTGTGTGTGTGTGTGTGTGTGTGTGTGTGTGTGTGTGTGTGTGTGTGTGTGTGTGTGCGGGTGTGCGTGTGCGGGTGTGTGTGTGTGTGTCGGTGTGTCTGTGTGTCTGTGTGTCTGTGTCTGTGTCTGTGTGTGGGTAGGTGTTTGTGTATGGGGGTGAAAGTGTGTATGTGTGCGAGTGTGTGTCTGTCTGTTTTTGTCTGTGTGGGTTGGTGAATACAAGTCTAGTTGTGACTGTTTGCGTTTATGTGTGCGATTGATTGTCTGTATGTCTGCCTGCTTTCTGCTTGTTTGTATTCATGTATATATGTGACCCTCCACCACGAAATGAGTCGCATGTCACCTTTGCATGATTTTCATATTTTTACATTTTCCTAAAGAGTTTTTTATGCTCTATCCAGTGGTGAAAACCGTTTTAGAAAAGAGCGAAAACTGTTTGAGTTATAAGCCTGTGACTAAGGTGACCCTCACACTGTTACCAGACACTCCCCGGACTAATATAAAGCCTAGCGCAGAACCGCGCGAGGTGACATGCGACTCATTTCGTGGTGGAGGGTCACATATGTGTCTCAATGTTCATCTGTGTTCATTCGAGAATCTGCAGTGGCTGTGTTATTGTTTCCGCCCGTGGTAGCCTCACAGCCCATGTTTTGTTTCTGGTAACTTCCAGTATTTCCAAAGAAAGAAGAACACCGTTTTTGCAACTGTTTTGATAGGCCGCTCAGAATAAACACATGTCGACAGAAAGAACAGAAATAATAAACGAAGAAGAGCATGAGCTGAAAAGATAGAGTGAGAGAGCGAGAAAGTGAGAGAGAGAGAGAGAGTGAGAAAGAGTGAGAGAGAGAGAGAGAGAGAGAGAGAGAGAGAGAGAACGGGAGAGAGAGAGAAAGAGAGAGAAAGAGAGAGAGAGAGAGAGAGTGAGAGAGAGAGAGAGCGAGAAAGTGAGAGAGAGAGAGAAAGAGAGAGAGAGTGAGAGAAAGAGAGTGAGAGGGAGAGAGAGCGAGAACGTGAGAGAGAGAGAGAAAGAGAGAGAGAGAGCGAGAGAGAGAGAGAGAGAGACTTTGACTTTGACTTTTGGATGGTTTATTGTACGTATGACCATTGGCCCATATACAAACCAGGGAAGAGGGGATGTGGATTTGGGGAAATTCTCACATATACACGTCTTACACATTTATCCGCACATGTTATATAATAATCGTTTACAATTACAACGGTACCATCTCTAACATTGCAGTGTTTCAACTGTGACAGGGGAGGCTACCGCTCCTTTCACAGCAGACTCTGCACCCGAGTTGTTGGCCTTTAAAAGTCAACACCGGTGTATTGTAGAATTCTGTTTGTGATGGGGTCTGGTGGTTTCCGATTGTCTGTATGTTCATGGAAACCGTCGGGTTTGCATAACAGTTTTTATAGGGCTAAGAAATTAGCCCTAACATTTTCAATCCTGTTTGATTGCACTTCGTTTCCCGAGGTGATCGTAGTGTTTCGGCACTCGGTTACACAACATGCAGTTGTCGACGTTTTATGGCGTGGAAAATGAACTTAGCAACGAGGCGACACCTCTTAACATCTGAAAATGACACAATGGTAGACACAGAACCTTCATACATGCTTCCTATAAAGCTGTTTCTTAAATCACAATATAAGGGACAGCATAAGAGGAAGTGGTGTTCATCTTCGGCTACATTTTCACAAAAAATACAATATCTTGATTCCATAATAGCACTGAATCGTTTAAGGTTGTTATTAATTGGCATTACACCAAGTCTAAACTGTGTAAGTGCTACCCTAAAACAATAAATGTCAATATTGAACACATATTTAAATTTAGCGTACAATTCATAACGGTCCCTTTGTGACACTGTGCCGGACCATTCTTGTTTATACATGTCACCCAATTGGAGCTTAAAGACCCTCAAAAACCATTTCACATCGCCGACACCTTGGTTAAGCCATACAAAGTTAAAACCAGTTTCAGACAATATATTTCGGATTTCCGAGGCCCAACATCTTTTTCCTCTTTCATCCATGTTATACAACATTGTAGGCCTATAGGCTTGTTTTGGCAATCTGTCGTCTCTCATCATTAGCAATTTAAACCAATAATTCAGACAACGCACATAGGAATTTACAAAAAGGGGGTATCTGCCAAGTTCTCCATAAACCATTCTGTTTGGTGTACATGTTGGTACACCTAAAAAGCATTTACGTGCTATGATATGCACTTTCTCCATGGTATCTAACCGGGACCAACCCCAGATTTCTGAGGAATACAACAAAAATGGCTGAACTTTTGCATCAAAGATCTTAAAAAAGGTGGAGAGAGAGAGAGAGAGAGAGAGAGAGAGAGAGAGAGAGAGAGAGAGAGAGAGAGGGGGAGAGAGAGAGAGAGAGAGAGAGAGAGAGAGAGAGAGAGAGAGAGAGAGAGAGAGAGAGACTCAGACTCAGACTCAGACTCAGAACTTTATTACAAAAGGATAAAGGTTTTAGGCAAAGCCTATTCTTCCAACCTGTCCTTTATACAACACATAAAGACAGACGGACATTAAAAAATAAAAATTCAATCATATAAGATACAGAATTACATTGTATGGATTGCAACACAATGTGCATTTAAGGAATTATATAAGGAGAACTCAAAAATTACAAAATTACATTGACATAGTTAAACCTTTCATTTTGACTCAAATCAGCTACACATCCGTTAACACTAGTCACAAAATGTTCAACAAAATAACAATCGAACAAGACATTTCATTCACGAATGATGTGTGAACGTGACTGTCTCTTAAACATTTTCACTGAAGTTGCATTTCTTATCTGTTGGGGGAAGGAGTTCCAGGGAAAAGCTCCCGAGAAGGCGAAGCTCGATTTGTAGAGGTCTATGCGAGGTATAGGAGGGATGATTTTTTGGGACCCATATCTTTTTGTGGCATGTTTGAAATGTGATTGAAAATATTTAGGACAGTCGTCATTTAGAATTTTATACATGAACACAGCCTTGTTTAACGTCAACTGATCTTTCAAGGGGAGGAAATTCAGGAGCTTTAGTTTATCATCCGTGGACCTATTCAAATCATGCAGAATAAGTTTTGCAGCTCGGCGATGCAGGGAATTGAGTCTTTTTAAATGAACATCACTGCACTGCAGTTATCCCAAAGTGTCGAAGCGAAGTTTATATGAGGCATTATGTGGGCGTAATAGAACATTTTGAGTGCTTCAGAATCGGCGTAATGCCTTAATTTTGATAACAGGTACACATTCTGAGAGAGAGAGAGAGAGAGAGAGAGAGAGAGAGAGAGAGAGAGAGAGAGAGAGAGAGAGAGATTATAATTATGCTTTCAGAACCAAGACCAAGAGGAAGACAAACACACAAGCCAGAGTTCCATCCCCATCAATAACCCCACCCCACCCCCCTCCCCTCCCCATAAAAGCAATGAGAAAAAATAACGACAACAACAACAAACAGAACAAAACACACACACACACAATAATTACAAAAACACGATTGAGAAAAAGTAGAGATATGGTATCTGTATCGTAATATACGGCCCTATAAACATACAGAACGAGCCTCTCATCTGCATGCCATAAAATGCGGATGTCTCCATCTGTGCCTGAAAGAAAAATCTCTTCCACATTTCTCATTCTTACCAGCTCCGCTGCATTCCGGTTGCCGATTGCACGGAAGCCTCGCGGTACCCACGTGCACAGAAGATAGTATACGTCAGACACGGAAACCCGTTTAGATAATACAGAAAAATATTAAGATAAGCATCCGCTTGAAAACAAATGAGAATGTGACAGAATCAGGACAACGAGGTTTTACGAATACAGCTGCACCAAAGATGCTGGATTTTTTTGTTCTGCTTTGGCGAATAATCTAGAGAGACCAAAAAAGGCGAAGTAATGCGGGGGTAGGGGGTAGGGGCAAAGGGTAGGAGACGGGAGTGGGGGTTGGCGTTGGAGAAAGGGTTGAAACATAAGAAGCAGTAAAGACGTTGGCATAAAGGAAGAACAATGATAGAAAACGAGAAGACGGGTGGACAGTAAAGACACGATGACAGGGAATGTACTATGTTAAGACGTATGGATCCGTCTCTGTCTTCTTCTTTCTGACACACACGCGCGCGCACACACACACACACACACACACACACACACACACACACACATGTACACACACACACACATATATATATATATACACACACACACATATATACACACACACACTCACACACGCGCACACACATACACACACACACTCACTCACGCGCACACATACACACACACAGACACACACATACATCCACCCACGCACACCCTCGCACACCCACGCACACCCACCCCCACACACAGGTATTAGCATTATAATTATATTCACACGTCTCAAATTGAATGATTTTTAATGGGTTTTTCATAAAAAATCGATTTCTTCCGTTAATGCTTTCTCATTTTCAAGGGACGTAACTACAGATAATACTACTGACGTTGCATAAAAAACAAAAAGCACGAAAAATAAGTTTATGAAACGTTTCTGACGGGGATGCATATAATACAAACAACTAACATTAATGACGGTTGATCATTGAGCATTGACCAGGCTTCTTCGAAGATGGAAGGAAGCAACATGATCATACATGACCAAAACATTGAAAAATAGACTTAATTTGAGATTCTAAATTGTATCGTCGAAGTTACATATTTGTTTTTGTGACAGCAGCGAGCTTCCACAAATAAGTATCACCCTTCTAAAATAACACCATACAATAATTATTATTATTCTAGGGTTCTGCCGTCATGGTTTTACCCTGAACGGTCCTCCGTCGGTTGCCTAAGTTGTCAATGAGACACGCTAAAAGGTAACTAAGCACGTATACGTTTTTGTCGACCTGTCGAATTAAATACCCGCCTCATCTCTCACTCCGCACACACTACCTCCCCCCGTGGTGCGCGCCATCCTTCCCGTCATCCATCATTCCGGAACCCCTAGCGCGCGAGGCAGTCTGGGATAGCGTCACGCGGAGGTGTGTTCCTGGGTGTTTCGTGTTCAAATCCCCAAACCACAAAGATAGGAGGCGCCGAATGTATGAACGCTTTGCCGCTGAGAAGCGGCAGCTTGTTGACTTATATTGCTTGCCAGGATGAGCCGTGGTGCCGTTTCTAAGGGAGAGAAATGTTTCTATAAGTGGTCTGGTATTCCGTGGTGTTGTTTGCCTGTTTCTGTGGCCCAGTGGGTGTGCTTTTAAAGAAGAAGTATTTTAAGAAAATTGAAATAATTGGCTGAAAAACAATGGCTGGCGTTGTGCGAATGTTGGAAATGCTCCAAAATGCGGTGTTCTAATGAATATGTATCTCTCTGTTTCTATCTGTCGCCGGGTTTCCCAGTATGTATGTATCAAAGACTGTGTGTGTCTTGGGACTGTCTGTCTCCGCTATATGTGTGTCTGTCACTCTCTCTGTCTCTGTCTTAGTCGGTCTCTTTGTCTGTCCGTCTGTGTGTCTGTGTGCCGGTCTGCCTGTCTGTCTGTCTGTCTGTCTCTGTCTCTGTCTCTGTCTCTGTCTCTCTCTCTCTCTCTCTCTCTCTCTCTCTCTCTCTCTCTCTCTCTTTCTCTCTCTTTCAGCCCCCTCTTTTGTTTCTCGCTAAAACGGGACATTTCTAACACACCACACGTCCTTGCGAAAGAGATTTGTTTTGCGTGGAATCACTCGAGTGCGTTTAATGACTTCTATCGCAGACTCCCTTTCCACGCAACTCACGCAGAAAACAGAACCAGCCAATGCTTGCGCAAACTAAGAGGTAAAGGCAGTCAAAGAAAAGGCCAAACAGAATGACTGATGAACCAAGAACTGAAAGAAATGTGGACACACTCACAGACATAGACATGTACAGAGACAGACAGACAGACAGACATACAGGCAGACATAAAGACTCGACACACACACACGCATACCGTAGGCAGGCACACACACACACACACACACACACACACACACACACACACACACACACACACACACACACACACACACACACACACAAACACACACACACATGCACGCGCAGATCCCTTTCAGTTATAATTCGTTTCATACGAATATCTCCATCTCTCAATTTGAAACTTCGAATCTGAAATAATGTTATAAGCCCAACTCGTCTCGATTCCACCATTTCAGTTTTAATCAAAGCATTCACTGGAGTTAAACAGACAGAGAATAAGGAAGAATGGGAAAGGGAAAACAAGGCGGAGAAGAGAAGACAAAATTCTCCTCAAGATCCGTTTCAGACATTGCGTAATTCATTACAATGTGACTAATACGAATCAGAGCCAAGCCTTAAAACCCCTAAACGACAGTTAGTTTGATTTTCGGTAACGAGACGCGACAGTTCGGCAATTTCCGTGACTCATACTCGGAGAGCCAAATGCATTCGTCCATCCATCCACTGGATTTCTGAAGACAGCGCCAGAGAATCGGAATTAGTCATTACGATGATTGCGCACTGTGACAGTTTTGAGGATGCATTGGAAGAAAGGGTGGGCAATGATAAAAAGGAAGGTCAAGGTCAAGCGGATATTTTCAAATGGTCTTCTGTCTGTGACAGTAGTTGTTGTCGTTGTTGTTGGTGGTGTTAGTGCAAGTTGCTGTTGTTGTTGTTTGTTGTTGTTGTTGTTGTTGTTGTTGTTGTTGTCGTCGTTGTTGTTGTTCAAGTGTTGTTGTTGTTGCCGTTCTTGTTGTTCCTAAGCTCTGAACCAACACTACCAATCAACACAATCGCGCATTGTGGGAGTTTTAAGGACGCATGGGCAGTTGGTGTATTCAATGATGAGAAAGACCATGAAGGTTCCGGATAGTTTCAGTTTAATTCTGTTTTAGACCTTCTCTATAGCAAAGTCGCAGAAAACGAGTCATGTGGTTGAAGAGATGGTAGTAGTAGTAGTAGTAGTAGTAGTAGTAGTAGTAGTAGTAGTAGTAGTAGTAGTAGTAGTAGTAGTAGTAGTAGTAGTAGTAGTAGTAGTAGTTGTAGTAGTAGTAGTAGTAGTAGTAGTAGTAGTAGTAGTAGTAGTAGTAGTAGTAGTAGTAGTAGTAGTAGTAATAATAATAATAATAATAATAATAATAATAATAATAATAATAATAATAATAATAATAATAATAAATGAGCATTTATATAGCTCAACATCATAACTTTACAATTATGCTCTTTGCGCTTGACACATTTGAAATTAAAACACAGTTATACAAGCATTTACATCTACATTCATAGTCAGCAACGCTTAATTAAAAGCATACACCATCAAACATACATTACAAAAGATTCTTCCACTAACTCAGTAATAAAAACATGCATAAAATAGGTAGTGAAAACAAGAACTACTAGTAGTAGTAGTAGTAGTAGTAGTAGTAGTAGTAGTAGTAGTAGTAGTAGTAGTAGTAGTAGTAGTAGTAGTAGTAGTAGTAGTAGTAGTTGTCGTTTGAAACCACCATGGACGGGCGCAATGGCCTGGTGGATAAAACGCAGGCATCCCATGCGGAAGGTTGAATGTTCAAAACCGGCCGTGCCTCGTGGGGAAAGTGTGACGATATGTTTCGATCTCCCAAATCCCCTTGTGTGCACGCACGCACAAGACCAAGTGCGCACGGAAAAGATCCTGTGTTCCATGCCAGAGTCCGGTGGGTGTGACAAACACGAACGTACCAAGCATCCCTCGAAATCGGCGTATGGAAGCGAACATGGCAGGGGGGAAAAACAACCCACTCAGCCCATGAATGGAGAAGAACAAGAACAAGAACAAGCCACCGTGGAATGACCGGATCGCGCAGACGCACCGTTACACAACACTGTGTTCTTTTAAGCGTTCGCCATGAAAGGAAAGATGAAAGGGGAGGGGTTCCAAGCGGACGTAATGAAACTATCCCCTGATAACAATAAAGCGTTTACGTAATACAGTTAGCAGCTTTTAACACTCGCTTGTAAAATGCTCGTTCAGGGCACCCTGATCTGCGCATGCTCGAAAATCGCTTTGTTTCATGAACTTCCTTTGATGTAAATGGAGTGACGTTACTAATTAGCAAGTGTTTACCACACCGGATTAACGCAGCGACTGGTTTCAGCTGTGCTGATATCGATTACGTAACCGGTTTTAGTTAGTCAGAGCTGGACAATCGTACGTGTCAGTTTTGGGGCTAAGGATTTGGAGGATGGTAGCGGTGGTGGTGGTGGTGGTGGTGACGGTGGTAGTGGTGCGTGCTTATTAATATCCTTTTGATGATATTCAAAAAAAGGGAAGGAAATGATAAAAGAGAGAACCAAAAGGATATACAGACGAAGAAAAAGGAACAAACCAAGAACAGAAACAGACAAAAAAAGAAAGAGAGAAAAGACGCTAGCTGACTGAAAGAAAAAACAAGTCGCGTTAGGCGAAATTACTACATTTAGTCAAGCTGTGGAACTCACAGAATGAAACTGAACCCACTGCATTTTTTCACAATGACCGTAGTCCGCCGCTAGTGCAAAAGGCAGTGAAAGTGACGAGCCTGTTCAGCGCGGTAGCGGTTGCGCTGTACGTGCTGCATAGCACGCTTTACTGTACCTCTCTTCGTTTTAACTTTCTGAGCGTGTTTTTAATCCAAACATATCATATCTATATGTTTTTGGAATCAGGAACCGACAAAGAATAAGATGAAATTGTTTTTAAAACGATTTCGGAAAATTAATTTTAAGCATAATTTTTATATTTTTAATTTTCAGAGCTTGTTTTTAATCTGAATATAAAATATTTATATGTTTTTGGAATCAGAACATGATGAAGAATAAAATAAAAGTAATTTTGGATCGTTTTATAAAAAAATAATTTTAATTACAATTTTCAGATTTGTAATGACCGAAGTCATTAATTAATTTTTAAGCCTCCATGCTGAAATGCAATACCGAAGTCCGGCCTTTGTCGAAGAGTGCTTGGCCACAATTTCAATCAATTTGATTGAAAAATGAAGGTGTGACAGTGCCGCCTCAACTTTTACAAAAAAAACGGATATGACGTCATAAAAGACATTTATCGAAAAAATGAAAAAAAATTTCTGGGGATTTCATACCCAGGAACTCTCATGTCAAATTTCATAAAGATCGGTCCAGTAGTTTAGTCTGAATTGCTCTACACACACACACACACACACACACACACACACGCACAGACACACACACACACACACACACACACACCCATACACCACGACCCTCGTCTCGATTCCCCCTCTATGTTAAAACATTTAGTCAAAACTTGACTAAATGTAAAAAAGCAAGAAAGAAAGAAAAGAAAAAAAGAGACCGGAAAATAATACACATACTAAACCAACAAGAATAAGAACTTCGCTCGCAGTTCAATATTTAAAAAAACAACTCGGGTAAATCTGGTACGACACAGCAAGCCATGTAGTATTCTATATTTATCTCACGGTCTGTATCTGCAAAGCAGATTTTGCGCACGTATACACAAAAACGACTTCACCCTCCTCTCCCCCTACCCGGCGTGTCCTCATTTCAGTCCATATCTCCACCCCCACCCACCCCACCCAACCAAAACCCAGACTGCCCACTACCCCCTCCCCCAAGCACTCCCCCCTCTCACTCTCTAAGACGATTGCATCCTTGCCCAGAATCAATCCCTAGCCGGCCACCATTCCCATGCTAACACTTCCCATAAACATCGATTAAAAACGCATGCGGATCTTCGAATCAGACTCGCAGAAATCCCAGTGCTTTGCCCTCGTTGGCCAAAATAAAGGAGAGAATTCTCCCCCTAAGGTCACTGGGCGATAAATCATCAAAATTAAAGCTTGGGACTAATTGACCTAGTCGACGTTTGTCACCGGTGTCTTCGTCGGTTCGGCTTGCATTCCCGTTGGTTTGTCTTGTCGTGGGTGGGGCCGAGGGTTTGTGTGGTGTCTGTGAAACTGTGTCCTCTGGAGTGTGTGGAGAATGTGAAATGATGCGTATGGACTGATTGAACTTAACATGATTCATCAAAGTGCAAGGCACAAAATCAAGAAGTCAAACGAATGAAGAAACAATGAGAGACTCAACAACCTACTTTGTCCTCTGTTAAACCGCAGAAACGCAGAGTAATCATCTCCTTAAATCATTTCAAAACGAACAAACAAACATATCAGCAAACAAACAAACAAACACCCAAACAAACAAACAAACATACATACAGTCAAGCAGATCAACAAACAAGCAAGCAACCAACCAACCAAACAACCAACCAACCAAACAACCAACCAACCAACCGAACAAATTCATTATGTAAGTTTACCTCAGTATGACTGCTGTCAAAGAAATAAAAAACCGGCACGGTTGGCCTAGTGGTAAGGCGTCCGCCCCGTGATCGGGAGGTCGTGGGTTCGAACCCCGGCCGGGTCATACCTAAGACTTTAAAATTGGCAATCTAGTGGCTGCTCCGCCTGGCGTCTGGCATTATGGGGTTAGTGCTAGGACTGGTTGGTCCGGTGTCAGAATAATGTGACTGGGTGAGACATGAAGCCTGTGCTGCGACTTCTGTCTTGTGTGTGGCGCACGTTAAATGTCAAAGCAGCACCGCCCTGATATGGCCCTTCGTGGTCGGCTGGGCGTTAAGCAAACAAACAAACAAAGAAATAAAAGAAGAAAACAAAAGCGGAGAAAGAAGAGAAAAAGCAAACTAGGTTTGTTGACAAGAGCTTCTTAGGTTCAATTAATTCCCAGCTAAACACAGTAAGCGCAATAAAGCCTACAACGACCTTGCTAAACAAACAAACAAGCAAACAAACAAAAACAAACAAACAAACAAACAGATGAACGTACTTCAATAATCACTGACAGGGGGTAAACAACAAACTTGCACACACATTTGAGAAAAAGGCTCTCAAGAAGGATGAAAGGTACACATTTTCACACGGAACCAAAACTCCCACCAACCATTCCCAAAGACGTAATAATTCAGACGCCGACTAAGCGAAGGATGGAGGTCGCGCAATTTGACCCGATATCAAGAGCATCATTTTGCAAATGCACCTGCGTCTCCTAAAACGATGCCTGCTTTTTTTTCTTTTCTTTTTTTCTTTTTTTTTCTTTTTCTTCAAATTGGACCGAACAAGAGTCCCTTCATTCCTCTCTTGATGCTGCAGGAAATCCTCCTATGGCAATAAAGATAACTGCCTCCCCTGCAGATGCTTGCATATTTCATATAAATAAATTGGATAAGGGGTTTGGTGTCACAAGCACTATAGGAGAATGGGGAGGAGGAATTGGCATGGTGTGCTGTTGGTGGTGGGGACGTGGAAGGGGGGGGGGGGGGTGGGTGTGTGTGTGGGTGGGGGGGTGGGGGGGGGGGGGGGGGGGTATGGGACACGGAAACGCGAAAACTGTTTGCAGAGCAACGGTTCGAAGTTGTGATGGGAAGTTTGTGTGTTTTGTATCCAAGTTATATTACTATCTTGTTTCTTTTCTTTTTCTTCTCTATAAATGTGTCACCACCTTCATGCATTACATTTATATAGAGAATACTACATGGCTTACTGTGTCGTACCAGATTTACACTCGTTTTTGTAAATATTGAACAGCGAGCGAAAGCGAGCTGTTCACTATTTGAAAAAGCAACGAGTGTAAATCTGGTACGTCACAGCAAGCCATGTAGTATTCTGTTTGTCCTACATACTGTGCTTACGTGTATTTGACTCAAAACGTCCCGCAGTCGAGGCGGCGAAATTGAAGACGCTTCTTTGGGAACCTCAATCTCTTCCAAAGCCTCGTGCAATCTCTTACGTCAAAGCAAAGAAACCTCACTCTGGAAAGTGTAGCGTGACGTGTTAGTACTAACATTTCATCGAGGGGATTTAGCAAGCGCAATTGTTTTTCCGTAATGATGTTTGTCTCGGTGACTTTGGCATCAAAAGCAGTGGAAAAACAGGTCCCTGCCAGACTTGCTTGACATGACCTCATTTGCATGATATAAACACGTGTGGTTTGAACAATATTGTTATCTAATGAGTGGTCCGAAATCGTGATGTTCTTGAAAATGTCACTATATTTAAAATTGATCTGATAAGGCGAATTTTCGTTTACAATGGAAGGACTGTGCCTTCTGAATTGAAACCAAAAAAAACATTATTGATCGGCTTATTGTGAAAAAGTCTGACACGACAGGGGCTCAGCAGGCCAGACATCGCGAGAGAACAACACGCAACTTAGATTAAAAGGACACAAATCAGTGAGTGTCGTGGCATCGTATGTCGGCAGTACGGGGCGGACTTTTCCCTAATTGATACAAGTCCTTTCTAGAAACACTTTGATTTGGAGAGAACGGAATTTGCCGAGCTTGGTTTTGGAAGTGGGGTGGGGCGGGGATGTTGGGTACGGGGTGGGGGGGGGGGGGGGGATTGGAGCAGAGAGAGAGTGAGAGAGAGAGACACACACAGAGAGAGGGAGAGAAAGATATAGATAGACAGAGACAGAGGGAGAGAGAGAGAGAGTGTGAGAGAGAGAGAAAGAGAGAGAGAGAATGAGAATGAGAGAGAGAGAGAGGGAGAGAGAGTCTGAGAGAGAGAGAGAGAGCGAGAGAGAGAGAGAGAGCGAGAGAGAGAGAGAGAGCGAGAGAGAGAGAGCGAAAGAGTGAAAGAAAGAGAGAGAGACAGACAGACAGACAGACAGAAAGACAGAGACAGAGACAAGAGAGACAAAGAGACAGAGAGACAGAGAAGGTTTGGTTTGGTTTTTGGGTTTTAATGTCCCTTCAGCAGATGCTCGCTGCTATTCGAGACCGATGCAGTTATTTTCTTTTTCACTTCACATGGCAAGTTCTACGTTTTAGACTATTTACATTCAGATCTATCACTGTAAAAGAAGGTTCTACAAATTAATCACTATCACTTCTGGTACTTCAAATCTTGTAAACAATCTTGATCTCTTTTAAAAAGTTAAAAATCGTGTCCGGGGGAACATCCCGGAATAAAACCTTCAGCGTTTCCCCATTGTAGTGTTTGTCTCGAAATTCTTGAACGTCTACACATTTGGTGAGGACATGTTCTAATGTCCATGGTTCGTCGCATCCAAAACAATATGGTGGGTCTTCACCTTTCAGCAGATAAGAATGTGTAATGTGACTGTGACCAATGTGTAAGCGACAGAGAACTGTCTCTTCTTTTCTGTTGAGGCGACATTGAGGTAGGCTGTCCCGCGACAGCTGGGGGACAATCTTATGAAGTTTATTTTCTTCACATTCGTCCTATTCGCACTGCCATAGGTGCTTTATGTACATGTTGGTGCGAGTTCTGAAATCTGAATGCTTTGTGTGTTTGTCAGTGATGAGTCTTTCTCTGGCTTCTTTAGCAGCTTTATCAACTGCAGAGTTGCCTCTAATTCCAACATGGGACGGCACCCATGCAAACACAATCCTATTGTCTTCTTCAATCAGAGATGCATGTAGCTCTTGGATTTCGACCAACAGTGGGTGATCTAGCTGAATTTCCTTCACAGCTGTTAGAGCCGATAGGGAATCCGACAGAATCAGGAAGTCTCTCTTTTTTGACTGATACACCTGTTTTAGAGCTAGCTGTAAAGCTTTCAACTCTGCAGAGAATACAGAACTGTCATCTGGAAGACGGGCCGAAAAGGCCCTATCTAGTTTAGGACCTGTGACAGAGGCTGAAGCCACTTTACTTTCAGCTTTGGACCCATCAGTGTATATTCGTTGGTGGGAAGGAAATTCGGAACAGAACTGGCTAAAATACTGTTTAAAAATCAAATCATTTGTCTCTGACTTCTTTAACCTTGTCAGATCTAGTCGAACAACTGGATCTGGCTATGTCCATGGTGGTGTTTTTGTCCATCTGTTTTCACTAACATGATCGAGTTTTAACTCGGACTCAACCAGATGTGGCTGAATCCGAAAAAACAGAGGAGCTCGATCATTTGGGTGACTTTCAACAAATTCAGAGCATTGTGGTTGGAATACGCATTGGTAGGCTGGATTTGTAGGCATAGCTTTTAGTTTCAACACATAATTTAGGGTGAGTTTCATGCGTCGCAACCTCAGAGAGGGTTCTTTGGCCTCAACATATAAGGACTGTACTGGAGACGTCCTGAAAGCTCCCAGACAAAGACGTATACCCTGGTGGTGTATTGTGTCTAAAAGCCTTAGGTTGTATTTTGCGGCTCCACCATAGACGACACAACCATAGTCCAACTTGGATCGGATTAAAGCACGGTAAAGTCTGAGTAGGACTGTGCGGTCAGCACCCCAGTCCGTATGAGCGACCACTTTTAATACATCCAGAGCTTTCAGACATGATGTCCTCAGATACTGGATATGTTTAAGGAATGTTAGTCGGCGGTCAAAGATCATTCCTATGAATTTAAATTCTTCGACGGCCTTGACAGGATTACCATGCAGGACAAGAGAGGGTTCTGGCATGACTCCCCTTTGTTTGCAAAGATGCATACGGACCGTTTTGCTGGTGGAAAATTTAAAACCGTTCTCTGTTACCCATTTTTGCACCTTGTTTATACATAATTGAAGCTGTCTTTCCACTCTGTGTAGGGATTTGCCATGCACACAAAGTGCAAAGTCATCAACAAACAGGGATGACTCGGATCCTTTCAGTACTGTTTCTTTATTTGGTGTTTAACGTCGTTTTCAACCACGAAGGTTATATCGCAACGGGGAAAGGGGGGAGAGGGGATAGAGCCATGCACTTGTCAATTGTTTCTTGTTCACAAAAGCACTAATCAAAAATTGCTCCAGGGGCTTGCAACGTCAATGTATTACCTTACTGGGAGAATGTGTGTCTCTCTCTCTGCCTCTCTCTGTCTCTCTGCCTCTCTCTGTCTCTCTGCCTCTCTCTCTCTCTCTCTCTCTCTCTCTCTGTCTCTCTCTCTCTCTCTGTCTCTCTGTCTCTCTGTCTCTCTGTCTCTCTGTCTCTCTGTCTCTCTGTCTCCCTGTCTCTCTGTCTCTCTCTCTCTGTCTCTCTCTCTCTGTCTCTCTGTCCCTGTCTCTGTCCCTCTCTCTGTCTCTCTGTCTCCCTGTCTCTGTCCCTCTCTCTGTCTCTCTGTCCCTCTGTCTCTCTGTCTCTCTGTCTCTGTCCCTCTCTCTGTCTCTCTCTGTGCCTCTGTCTCTCTCTGTGTCTCTCACTCTCTCTGTCTCTCTCTCTCTCTCTCTCTCTCTCTCTCTCTCTCTCTCTCTCTCTCTCTCTCTCTCTCTCTCTCTGGTTGTCCCCCTCCACCCCCACGCCCCAACCCCCATACGCCGGACAAGCCAAAGGCAGGCTGTCTAATTCCCACCTCAGTAAAATCCAAACAAAAGACCATGGAAGCCTGGCACTGATGAGTCATGCGGCATACAGTTCCAGACAAATTTCCCGCTCTCCAATTCCGTCACTTAACCCAACAATTAACCACAATGACACGTCAGTTCTAAAGAGAGACACCAAAGAGTTTTCCAGGGGAAGCTCTTTGCAGGCACCTCGCTACAAGATCTTCTCTCCTCAAGAAGGTGCCGTGTTTAACGATCCGGTTCCCAGACTTTTGTGAAGTGACGAATATGGCAAAAACGGCTGTTGTTGTTGCTTTGTGAATTATTTAAACGTGATAATGAATAAATAAGTTTTTTTTTAAAGGTACCGCTTCCCGCATACACAGATTTGTTGTGTTACAGACTTTAGCATGGAAGCAGAACATCCGTTCACTGGGACATACAGTGGAACCTGTCCTAACGGCCACCTCTCTAAAACGACCACCTCTCTAAAACGACCACCTCTCTAAAACGACCACCTCTCTAAAACGACCACCTCTCTAAAACGACCACCTCTCTAAAACGACCACCTCTCTAAAACGACCACCACAAAGGATCCCGACAAGGTTTTTTCTTTGTTCAGATTGTCATATCATATGACCACCTGTCTAAAAAGACCTGTTTTGGTCGGTTTCTGCGGTGGTCTATGCAGACAAGCTCGACTGTATAAGCAAAATCAATCATTTGAAGCGAATCGGTTAAGAATTAACCGAGCTATGAGTGAAAGGTGAATGCTCGCCTAATAGGCTACTGAGCTTTACTGGCCGATGTGAATGCGTTATATATTGTGTGTAAAAAATGTCTGTTTGTCTGTCTGTCTGTAAAAAAAATTCCATTTCAAACGGCAGAAATTAATATGTAAGCGCCTAGGGCTATATCTAGATTAGGCGCATAAAAATGATCACAATAATAATAATAATAATAATAATAATGTAAAGCTCGCTAAAGCGCTTAATTGCATGTAACTCCCATAATTGCGTAGCCATTGGCTATAGACTCGGCCGATATTGAAGCACCGGATTTATAAACGGTCAACAGCGTATAAACATATCATGTCCCAAATAGGTCCTAGCTATCTGAGAGGACGTAAAACCCCAAAGTCAGTCAGTCAACACGGTCAAAAGTATGACAGACAATTAAAGGCGTTTTTATTAATATCGATGCTTGGCAACTGCACTTGACATAACAAGACTCGTAGAACAGCAATGCGTTCCAAGCTGATTTCGTGTCTTTTCATGTCAGTGTAGTTACACCCCCGGTATAGGGGTGTGTATAGGATTCGGTCGATGTGTTTGTTTGTTTGTTTGTGTGTTTGTGTGTTTGTGTTCGCATATAGATCTCAAGAATGAACGGACCGATCGTCACCAAACTTGGTGAACAGGTTCTATACATTCCTGAGACGGTCCTTACAAAAATTGGGACCAGTCAAACACACGGTTAGGGAGTTATTGGTGGATTAAGATTCTACAAGGACTTATAGAGGGACATATTAATGGTCAAAGGGAAATAACCTTCTCAGTTGGTGGCAGTGAGAATGGTAAGGACGGGGGTGTTTTTCCTACCTCGGAGGAATTTCTTGTTGTAATATACTTTACATCCCTTTGCCGTTGACTACAATCAAAATATGACAACATTATAGAGACAACTCTCCATACTCTTCTCTTTTTTTTAACCACCGTTAAAACCCAGCCCCAGACCGGATTGTTAGTGTAGGTGTAACATACTTTACATCCCTTTGCCTATCTGTTACCGTTGATTACAATTAAAAACAAGAAATTCCTCCGAGGTAGGAAAAACACCCCCGTCCTTACCATTCTCACTGCCACCAACTGAGAAGGTTATTTCCCTTTGACCATTAATATGTCCCTCTATAAATCCTTGTAGAATCTTAATCCACCAATAACTCCCTAACCGTGTGTTTGACTGGTCCCAATTTTTGTAAGGACCGTCTCAGGAATGTATAGAACCTGTTCACCAAGTTTGGTGACGA
>NC_090259.1:13762885-13822885 GCF_037325665.1 Littorina saxatilis
CTAGGCGAAGAGGAGGGGGGGGGGGGGTTGCCAGTGGTGGCCCAGGGGGATGTCCCCCCTGGCGGCAGGGGCGGATCAGTTTATTTTATGACTGGTTTTTTTCAAAAGTATATTGTGAAGATATGGGTGTGAAGGTGCGAAGCGCCGAGCCCACGGCGCAAAGCGCCTAGCTTGCTAGGGGGGTCTGGGGGCATGCCCCCCCGGACAATTTTGAAAAAAAGGATGCAAAATGGTGCAATCTGGTGCATTCTGAGGATGATCATTACCAGTTTCAGGCAGCAGATTTTGTCACTGATTAATACCCCAAAAATTGAAACTCAATGTAAAATAAAGAAATGCATACCTCATTCAATATTTTTATTTTTTGGCTGGGGGGGGGTCCGGAAACCCTAGAACCCACCCACCCCCCCCTCGTTGTGGGGGTCAGGGGGCGAAGCCCCCTGAAGCTGACGGGTAGGTCATATTCTGAGATAAGAAAATGGTCGCTCCTTGCATAAAACGGCATAAAATAAGCAATAATAAAAAGAAAATTAAATAAGTAAGGTACATGTTTAGGCTAGGGGGGGGGGGGGTTGCGCAACCCCCATAACCCCCCCGGTAGTCCGGCCCTGCGTCCGTCCGTCTCTCTCTCTCTCTCTCTCTCTCTCTCTCTCTCTCTCTCTCTCTCTCTCTCTCTCTCTCTTTCTCTGTCTGTCTCTCTCTCTCTCTATCTATCTATCCGTTGATGCCAAAAGAGTGACTGCCATAACCGCGTCTGCAGTTTAAACTCTCTATTCTCACTTCCGTCGTTGGATCGAGTGGAGAAAAAAAATGCCCCCATTTCTTCGCAAAGGAACTCATTACATTGCAACGGCCAGATTACTCCGCGGACCCAACCTTTCTCCGTTATCGATCCGCGAAAAAAAAGCAGAAACCTCGCACATTTTTTCAGCGCTGCCGTTTTTCATGTATCCGTGCATCTGTCAATCACAAAAGGGCTTGGAGGGGAAAAGAACGCCCACATAGACGTGTTAGAAGACAGACCGCCCGTGTGAGGGTTTGCAAGGTGACTGACTAGTTTTCTTTGGACGTTAGCAATGCGTGGATTTTTGCGTGGAATATTTTTACACCCCCGGTATAGTTACACCCCCGGTATAGGGGTGTGAATAGGATTCAGTCCATGTGTTTGTTTGTTTGTTTGTGTTCGCATATAGATCTCAAGAATGAACGGACCGATCGTCACCAAACTTGGTGAACAGGTTCTATACATTCCTGAGACGGTCCTTACAAAAATTGGGACCAGTCAAACACACGGTTAGGGAGTTATTGGTGGATTAAGATTCTACAAGGACTTATAGAGGGACATATTAATGGTCAAAGGGAAATAACCTTCTCAGTTGGTGGCAGTGAGAATGGTTATTTCCCTTTGACCAACGGGGGTGTTTTTCCTACCTCGGAGGAATTTCTTGTTGTCACTGCTTTTGTTGTTCTCTTGCTTTGTTGTTTACCTGTAATGTGCCTCGGGTTTGAGCAAGATGTTGAGGCATTTCTGTGCTTTCTTAAATGTCATGCTTTGGTTTTGGTTTTAAGTGCTGGACATCGTTCGATCGACATGTCTTGTATCATAGTTGAATCATACAAGCTAACTGACAAAACAAATATAAGAGAAAACAAGTCGCGTGAAGCGATATTACTAAGCCTACATATAGTCAACCTCCGAACTCACAGAATGAAAAAGGTACTCTGTCAGCGGTAGACACTTACATAGACACACAGACGCAAGTACACGTACTCAGACTCGCACACAGACATAATGTACGTACACACACACACACAGAGACAGACAGACCCAGACCCAGACGGATAGGAACATTCAACCCACCCACACCACCCACACCCACCCGGACCCCCCCCTCGTCCACCCACTCCCCCCACACACAACTATACGTCGTCCTGCTGCTTTTTTTTATTTTTAGCTCGTACTTAATATTCAGCGTGCATGTGTTAAAAGAGAATCTGATTGGATGGAAACGCCACAAGGTGCAATGCGATGCGTACAATCAATTGAATGCAGCGAAGTCGCATGGTGTATCCCCATCATTATCCCAACATGTCTGACGCTTGATACAAAAAACAAGAAAGGTTAGTTGTTGGAACGTGTGTTATTTACAAAACAATACCGTTACAGTCACAAATATATGAACCCAACGGTCTTTTAAGTGCACAGACAAACAATTAGTAACAACAACGTAGTTTGATGTCATTCGGTTGTGACTTTCCCAACACGCGGCCATACATTCCATCAAGCTAAGTTCTTGTTACTAACTGTTTGTCTGTGCACTTAAATGACCGTTGGGTCGATATGTTTGTGACTGTAACGTATTGTTTTGTCAATAACAAACGTTCCAACAACTTACCTTTCTTGGTTTTTTTTCATTCTGAATTTTGGAACGTTTGCAGTCTCTTTGTTTTTTGGATTTGACGATTGATGCGTGAGCCCAAAGCCGACCTAGTATTTGTTTGTTTGTTTGTTTGTTTGCTTAACGCCCAGCCGACCACGAAGGGCCATGTCAGTATAATGTGGTTGAAGAGGAGTTAATCAGGCCAAACAACATCGAACCATTTTCTTCGACATTAAAGCCCAACACTAAAGCTTCCGCGACGAAACAGACGTAGACATTTTTAACCATGACTACATCGGCCCATTTCCGAATCGCACGACGTATAATTATTTCGTGAAGTGGGCCAGAAAACTCAGCAATGCCTCACTCGACAACTGATGTCAGAAGTCACAGTTTTCTACCGGATATTGCGTCTGCTTTCCCACTCTCCCTACGTCTGCGCAAGCGCAGAAGACTTCCGGTTTAGTCGCGCTGAAACACTCTGGAATGGGACTGTCGTCTGGATGGTCTTAAAGGGTTTGGCCATTGTCAACAAATGGGCTTCTGTCCCATTCTGCGGTTTAAAGGTGTCTTCTGTCCTGTTAGAAAACCTATGTTTCTGTTTTGCCTGTCTGTCTGTCTGTCTGTCTGTCTGTCTGTTTTGGCTTTGTCTGTCTGTCTCTCCCTCCCTCCCTCCCTCTCTCATTCTATGTTCCTCGTCAACATCACCTGTCTCTCTCTCTCTCTCTCTCTCTCTCTCTCTCTCTCTCTCTCTCTCTCTCTCTCTCTCTCTCTCTAAATCTACTAGACAACTATTTACCTCGCACATATTTTCTTTTAACTAATTTTCAGTTTCAGATTTACTCGAGGAAGCGTAACATACACACACCACAACTGACGTTGGATAACCAACCCCCCTCCTCGCACACACACACACACACACACACACACACACACACACACACACACACACACAGACACACACACAGACACACACACTCTCTCTCTCACATACAAAACATCACACTCGTTAATTTGACTTTCACGCACAGCTTAAGTCTGTGAGAAACAGAGATAATCCAAACACAGAATCCTGTCAAACTAGACCCTTAGCTTTAGACACTACTGCACTCTGGACAGTGTCGACGAAAAAACCACAACCCTGTCACGGCAGTGAAGTGATTTCGCTGACACCTTGACATCCCTGACTATCGATTTTGTCCTTGGCAGGCTGGAGGACGTTCAGGCTCCGCCCTTCTCTCCGTGTATGTGTTTGGTGAGGGTTAGGGGATGTGTGTGTGTGTGTGTGTGTGTGTGTGTGTGTGTGTGTGTGTGTGGAGGGTTAGGGGGTGCGTGCATGATTGTGTGTGTGTGTGTGTGTGTGTGTGTGTGTGTGTGTGTGTGTTGGTGTGTGTGTGTTGGTGTGTGTGTGTGTGTTGGTGTGTGTGTGTTGGTGTGTGTGTGTGTGTGTTGGTGTGTGTGTGTGTGTGTGTGTGTGTGTGTGTGTGTGTGTGTGTGTGTGCGTGTGTGTGTTGGTGTGTGTGTGCATGGTGTGTGTATGTGTGTGTGTGTGTGTGTGTGTGTGTGTGTGCGTGTGTGTGTTGGTGTGTGAGTTGAAGGTTCTGCCTCTAATACGTTGACATCTGAGAAATTGTGTTACCTTGTGTTCAGTGAATGTTAATGGTGTACATGACTATATATGAAACGCAAGGATGTGTTAGCATATATTTACGGAGCCAGAACTGTAATATTTACTTTTTACAGGAGACCCATATAAAAACTGAGGCCGAAAACTTTCTTCGCTCAGCTTGGGATTACAATGTATGGGTAGGAGGAAAAGAAACAAATAAGAATGGTGTGGCTATATTATTTAATAATAATTTTATGTATAAAATGCATAATGTTATCCGGGATGATAATGGTTGTTGTATCATAATGGATGTTGAGTTAAATGATATAAGAGTTACACTTGTCAACATAATGGTCCCAGCAGTGGAGATCACCCTGAATTTTTTGATGAAGTGATGGGTAAAGTCCAGACCATCGGAAATGACTTTTTGATTATGGGTGGAGATTGGAATGTACTTTTAAATACAAAATTGGATGCGCGCAATTATGTTAGTGGTGTTAATCGCCCCAAGTCAAGGTTGAAAATTAAGGATTTGATGTTACGACATGAATTGATTGATGTATGGCGAGAACTGAATCCTGAGAAAAGGAGATATACATGGCGTCGCTTTAATACTGTAAAACAAGGCCGTCTTGATTATTTCCTTGTGTCAGAAAATTTAATGAACAGACTTAATGGAGTGAATATAGGCTCGAGTTATCAATCAGACCATAGCCCAGTGTATATTTCACTTAAATCTGAAGAGAAACCTGGAGGCAAACCCTATTGGAAATTTAACAACTCGTTGTTGCGTGACAAGGAGTATGTAGATATCATTAAAAAAGTGATATTTGATATTAAGAAACAGTATGCAAAGAGTGATGATTTAGATGGTATTGAGAATATTTTGAATTGTGATTTACATTTAGAAATAAACGACCAGTTATTTTTGGAGGTACTCCTTATGGAGATACGTGGCAAAACTATCTCATATGCCTCCTTTAAAAAGAAAAAAGAAAGAGAAAAAGAAGAAAATTTATTAAGAGAATAAATGTTTTGGAATCCACATTTAGGGATAAAGATTTAACCACTCTTGAGGAAAAACAAAGAGAGTTATTGCAATTACGGGTTCATAAATGTGAAGGAATGGCTGTGAGATCAAAGGTCAAATGGATTAATGAAGGCGAACGTGCTATTGTAATTTGGAAAATCGACATTTTTGTAATAAAGCAATGAATTATGTTGAAACAGATGAAGGAAGGATGTTATATAATCAAGAAGATATTATGATTGAAGTTCAACAGTTTTATGATAAATTATAACTCATAACTCATAACTCATAACTCATAACATTTTATTGATCCAACAAAGGAAATTAAATTGGTCATCAGCACATATAGGTCATTAATTAATAATTATAAAAGAAGAAGAGAAGAAAATTTATAAAACCCATGATAACAAAAAAAAAATATCTAAAGTAATATATGTACAACTACAATACCCTTTTTACTTGCACACTTGACACACCGACACACCAACACACATGCATACATACCTACATACATACCTACATACATACATACATACATACATACATACATACATACATACATACATACATACATACATACATACATACATACATACATACATACATACATACATACATACATACATACATACATACATTCCATGTTAAAGTGTAGTTAAGAACATCACAGTAATTATATCATTGTTTGGATTAACAGATAAGTTTTTATGTAAATGATGATAACAACAATCCATAATTAACGCTATTGCACTACCAAAAGAAGAGACCAACCAAACACATAAAACCAATCACAGTAATCATCATCAGTTATCACAGGTATCACAGTAGATTAGCCATCAGGTAGTTAGACTCAATTGGGCAAGTATAGTGTCAACACCATCACAACAGTGCTAAAGCTCATTATCACAGCACTAGTTATGATCAAAGGTCAAACAGTCATCAAATCATATTAAATCTATCACTAAGAGGTACATTTAAAAGGCATCACTGATAGTCTGTGGCCAGGACAATGGCTCGGTTGCTGTTAAAATATCTCACAGCTGCAGGAACAAAAGAACGCCGAAAACGCTCCGTTCGACACCTAGGCATGAGAAACCGAGCGTTCCGTGTGATGCGGAGATCCATCAGTGCGTCGTGGAGGGGATGCCCTAGGTCGAACAGAATAGCTCTGGACTTACTGGCAAGCCTTCTTTCAACAAGGACTTCAAGGGTGTCAAGGCTCTGGCCTACAGTATGCAGAAAGGAATGTAGAGGATGTTGACCTTAGTCTTTTAAATGCCTCTAAATTATCTCCAGAGGAAAGTATGATGCTTGAGGGCATAATTACAGAAGCTGAAGCCTTAGCAGCCCTTCGCTCAATAAAAAAAACGATAAAAGCCCAGGTTCAGATGGATTTACTACAGAGGTTTTTTTTTAAATGTTTTGGAATGATATTGGTACTTTTCTTGTCCGTTCAGTAAATTGTAGTTTTCAACAAAGAGAGATGTCAATAACCCAGAGACAAGGAATAAGTACATGTATCCCCAAAGATGGTAAACCTAAACAGTATTTAAAAAACTGGCGTCCTATTACATTATTGAACACTGTGTATAAAATTGCCTCTACCTGTATTGCAAACCGACTTAAAAAAAGTTTTGCCAATGTTGATACATGAAGACCAAAAGGGATTTCTCAAAGGCAGATGTATTAGTGAAAACATACGTCAACTGTTTGATACACTCGTGTACACAGAAGAGCATAATATTCCTGGTCTCTTTTTGACGATTGATTTCCAAAAAGCTTTCGATAGTATTTCTTGGTCCTTTATTGAGAAAAGTCTTGATTTTTTTAACTTTGGACCGCAACTCAGACAGTGGGTAAAGACTTTTTATAATCATATTATTACATGTGTAACTGTAAATGGCCATTATACTGGATGGTTTGAGATACACAGAGGCGTTAGACAAGGGGATTCTCTTTCACCTTATTTGTACTTAATTTGTGCAGAAATGTTGTCTTTAATGATTAGACAAAATGATAAAATTAAAGGGATTAGATTAAAAGAACGAGATGTTTACTGTCGCAGTTTGCAGATGACACCACCCTTTACTTAGATGGAAGTAAGGAGTCATTTGTAGAAGCTATATGTACGCTTAAACTGTTCGCAAATATGTCTGGTTTGAATATGAATTACGATAAAAACAAATGTTATTTGGATAGGTAGTAAAAAGAATTCGCATGTTAGATTTTTACAAGATCAACATTTTTGCTGGAACCCTGGTATTTTTAAGGTTTTGGGTATAAATTTTTCGGTTGATTTACAATGTATTGTTCACATTAATCATCAGGATAAATTAAAAGATATTAAAAAGATTTTATATGTATGGGGAAAGAGACATCTTACCCCACTAGGTAAAATAATAGTTATCAAAACCCTTGTATTGTCAAATATTACTCATTTGTTTATGTGTCTGCCCGATCCTGATAATAACTTATTGAAAGAATTGGATAAGTTGTTATTTGATTTTTTATGGAAAAGGTAAAAGAGCAAAAATTAAAAAGACAGTAGTGTGTAAACCCCTTGAAGAAGGGGGGTTAAATATGGTGAATATTTATGTATTTTTGTCAACATTGAAGATTGATTGGATGCGAAAAGTTGTTTGTGGTGATTCATGTTTGAAGAGATTTGTTATGGATATGTATCCAGAACTAAATATTGTGAATCTGGTTGGTAGCAATTATATAAAAGTGCTGAAAAATAAGGTGAAAAACAAGTTTTGGCAAGATGTGTTAAAGCATTATGAAAAGTTATATGCAAAATGTTTACCTGTCAATATTGATGAATTTTTGTACGAATGTCTTTTTACATTTAGTCAAGTTTTTATAATGATAACATAGTGAGAGGTAAAAGAAGTATTTATTATAAGAGTTGTTGGCAGGAAGAAGGAATTGTATATGTGAAACATTTAGTAAATTTGGAGGGTAAATATTTGAATTATCAAGAGTTTTCTGAATTATTTCCTAATGTTAAAAGTGATATGTGACCATCCACCACGAAATGAGTCGCATGTCACCTCGCGCGGTTCTGCGCTAGGCTCAATATAAGTCCGGGGAGTGTCTTGTAACAGTGTGATGGTCACCTTAGTCACAGGCTTATAACTCAAACAGTTTTCCCTCTTTTCTAAAACGGGTTTCATCACTGGATAGAGCATACAAAACTCTGTAGGAAAATGTAAAAATATGAAAATCATGCAAAGGTGACATGCGACTCATTTCGTGGTGGAGGGTCACATATTTTGTTGTATTGTGGAATTGTATCCGCTGTGAAAAGCTATCAGAAGAAATTGAATTTTAAGACATTGAATTATCAGCATGAATCAGTGGATAGTAGAGTGTGGTCAGTGATAAAAAAAAGGAAACCATGTTGTGAAGAAGGTGTTTGTGCAGTCTAACGTTATTCCATCCGCGGTTTCAAAATGGAATAGCACCAGTGAAAGTAATATAAATTGGAAATTAATTTTTTTGAAAGTACTGTTGATGTAAGACCGGATTCTACCTTGTAATAAATATTTACATTTGTGTAAAATTAAAAATTCACCGCTTTGCACATTTTGCGCGTATCATGAAGAGACAATTTTTTACTTATTTTGGGAATGTATGATTGTTAAAACCTTCTGGATTAAATTGAATAATGTATTGCACAAAGAATGTTTACATTGTGAACATTTGACTTTTTCAAAAGGATTGATAATATTTGGAAATGATGATAATGTGAACACTGATAATGTTTTAGATTTGATTATTCTTTTAGGAAAATATTATATTTATAAATGTAAACTTCAGGGCTCAGTTCCGCTTTTGAGTGTTTTTTTTGAAAATATTAAAACAAAGATATTACATTGAAAAGAAATTGAATTTTATCAGGAATACCCTATGCGAATATATGTTAGGTTATTGACCAAGGCGAAGTGTCCATTTCAGCTTAACTTTTTCCACAGTTTTAAAATTGTAGGTTTTTATAAGATTTTAGGCAAGAGTGTGTGTGTGTGTCTTATGTCTGTCTGCTTCACTTATCCTCTTACTTGTCTGTCACCCTGTCCAATCTTATGGGTGTAGGGGTGTCTTTTAGTGACTTTTGACTATTGTAGGGTGGAAGTTCAAAAAGAATCTATTATTTGTATTATTACTTGAGAGTATACATTATAAAGGATACCACCACCATCATTACCCCCCCTCTCTCTCTCTCTCTCTCTCGCTCTCTCTCTCTCTCTCTCTCTCTCTCTCTCTCTCTCTCTCTCTTTTTATCAGTATTGTAATCTGCATGTCATGTTATGCTCTGGCTTTACTTGTAGGCGAACGGTATGTTATATGTCCGTCTGTTGGTTATGTCCTAATATTGTATATATATATGTCTTGTATACTTGCCATTTACATATTTAATATACAAGTTGAAGGATGAATGATGATACATTGTAGACGGATGCATGTTACTGATTAAAAGCCCCACACTGATGTGCTTGGCAAATAAAAAATTTAAAAATAAATAAATAAAAAATAAAAAAAATAAAAAAAATACGTTGACATCAAAGGATATCGATTGTTTTTGGCTGGCAGGCAGAATGCTGTCCACCCTCTCTACTCCGTGCAGCCCTCCTTTTTTTTCCTGAACCATCTATATTTTCGTGTATAAGTCCCTCTCTCTCTCTCTCTCTCTCTCTCTCTCTCTCTCTCTCTCTCTCTCTCTCTCTCTCTCTCTCTCTCGCTCCCTCCCTCCACCCATTGCACCTCGGTTCGACCGAAGCTAAGTTAAGAATAAATTCCTGTTGGGCAGCGGGATAAAGTATTCCCTCATACCTCGGAGATATACCTTCAGTCGCTCGCAGCGACGTCACGTGACATTTTAGATGGTGGAAAGAATGCTGTCGCTTATCGGCACTGGGTGCAGTGCCTTTGTAGTGCACTTGCACTAGAACGGCACTGGGTCCAGTATCCGCTCCGGCGTCGAAGCATTTTCCACTAAAAAGTGCACAAAATTTGACCTATTTCGTCGCCTATAGGGGACGGAAAGAATGTCATTTCAATGGTGTGATAACACTCTTTCCGTCACGTGACGTCGCTGCGAGCGAGTGAAGGTATCTCTCCGAGGTATGAGGGAATACTTTAACCCGCTGCACAACAGCAATTTATTCTTAACTTAGCTTCGGTCGAACCGAGGTGCAATACCTCCTCTCTCTCTCTCTCTCTCTCTCTCTCTCTCTCTCTCTCTCTCTCTCTCTCTCTGTCTCTGTCTCTGTCTCTGTCTCTCTCTCTCTCTCTCTCGCTCTCTCTCTCTCTGTATAATTATGTTCCAAGGACAGGTTGGGAGATTAGGCTAAAACCTTTATCCTTATGTAATAAAGTTCTGAGTTTTGAGTTCTGAGTACTGAGTTCTGAGTTCTGAGTTCTGAGTTCTCTCTCTCTCTCTCTCTCTCTCTCTCTCTCTCTCTCTCTCTCTCTCTCTCTCTCTCTCTCTCTCTCTCTCTCTCTCGCAGTCTCTCGCTCCCACCCAACCCAGCAACGAACAAGTACAACAAAATTGAAACCATATATCAAACTATCAAATAGAACCCATGTGTCACCCCATGCTTTTGCCTGGTCAGAAGTATCAGTTTCACAACGGCAAACCCAACACGGTGTCTCACCGGACCTTGCGATCGAACCTTTGGTTAGCTCTTGTTACCTTTCAACCCGGCTTCCGACAGGACCTAATCAGCCATTCTCCCTCTCTCTCTCGGATCTATAAGGTTTCGTGTCGAAGCCAGGGTTCCCGGATTGCCTGGACCCCAGCATGGCTTCTGGACGGAGAGAGATTTGCCGGAAGTGACCGCCATGTTTGCCCTCGAGGTCACGGGTCATGCGCAGGTCGTGAGAGAAGGGCACGGGAATTTTCGGACGAACTTTCTTCAGGAATTGGATGAGGAACAGGGACGTGAATGCAATAAGAAAGGTGAGAAGGTGTGTATAAAGGAGGGGGGGGGGGGTCGGGGGAGAGGGGGGGGGGAGAGAAAGAGAGAAGGAGAGAGAGAGAGAGAGAGAGAGAGAGAGAGAGAGAGAAAGAGAGAGAGAGGGAGAGGGAGAGTAATAGAAAAGTGAGACTGATTAATTGATTGAATTATTTTTAACACCTAAGGACAGATGTTTTAGGCACAGCGTATTTCTAAATCATCTCTCCACAGCATCTACAACACAGACACAGTAATACATCGGGTGTACAGCTATTATTACGTAAAAACATTCAATCAACACAACACCAAAATCCAACCAACAAACGAACGTACAAACAAAATGTACTGAGAAAAAGAGGGAGAGAGAGAGCGAGAGAGAGAGAGAAAAAAAGAGGGAGAGAGAGAGAGCGAGAGAGAGAGAAAGAGAGAGAGAGAGCGAGATAGAGAGAGAGAACCACCCCCCGTGTATACTACATGGGGCGTGCACGTTAAAGATCCCACGATTGACAAAAGGGTCTTTCCTGGCAAAATTGCTTAGGCACAGTTAATAATTGTCTACCATACCCGTGTGACTTGGAATAAGGCCGTGAAAGGTAAATATGCGCCGACATGGCTGCAATCTACTGGCCGTATAAAATTTCATCTCACACGGCATCACTGCAGAGCGCCTAGAACTGTACCCACGGAATATGCGCGATATAAGCTTCATTGATTGATTGATTGATTGATTGATTGATTGATTGAGAAAGCGAGAAAGAGAGTGTGTTTGTGTGTGCGTGTGTGCGTGAGTGGGGGGGGGGGGGGGTTGAGTGTGTGGTTGTGTGTGTATAAAATTTCATCTCACACGGCATCACTGCAGAGCGCCTAGAACTGTACCCACGGAATATGCGCGATATAAGCCTCATTGATTGATTGTGTGCGTGTGTGTGCGCAGCGTTTTATGCACAAAATGAAATGACGCGGACATGTGAACAGCTTAATTACCTGTTCCAAGGGAAGCAACTATAACTTTTGCATCCCACTCACTAGTCGATGTTCTTACCTCCCTTTCATTTCATTGTGCGTGTGCCGCGCACCTAAGCCTGGTCTTAATTTACGCAGCACGCCGCCAAGCACACACACACACACACGCACGCACGCATGCACGCACGCACGCCCGCACATACACACACGCATAGTTTTTTTGGATTTAAGTTAAGATTGTATGAGGATAAATTGTCTTTGAAGAACTTTTTTGTATTTATTTTTCGTTTGCATGATTGTTCATGGAGGTATGCTTAGAACAAACCACTGTGTATTTTGCATGCGCTGGTATTTTATGTTTTCTATTTTTTCTGTGATTTTTGTGTACCCCACCATTGAAAGGGGCGGTAGGCCCATATTCATTGAAACCGTGTCAGTGTTTGTGTCAGTGTCAGTGTCAGTGTCAGTGTCTCTCTCTCTCTCTCTCTCTCTCTCTCTCTCTCTCTCTCTCTCTCTCTCTCTCTCTCTCTCTCTCTCTCTCTCTCTCTCTCTCTCTCTCTCTCTCTCTCTGTGTGTGTGCGCCAACGGCTCTATGTCTAGCATGCAGTCGGTAGGTTATGGCATTCCTCAGGGATCAGTGTACTCGGCCCTCTTCTCTTTACGATTTACATTAATGACCTTCCCCTACACATAAGCAGTAACTGTGAACTCTTCGCTGATGATACCACTATTCACAATTCCCACTCAAATGTGAAGGTATTGTCAAAACAACTTCAAGAGAGTGTTAACGAGCTTTTAGTGTGGACCGAATTAAACCACATGGCTCTTAATCCAGACAAAACAAAAAGCATGCTTATTACCACCAAACAAAAACGCCAAAACTTAAAATCTAAACTTCCACCTTTAAAGGACCAGACCACGCTGTTTTAAAGGTTATTAGAACCACTAACCGATGACTGAAGGTTAGAGAAATGCACCTAAAGATTCCAAAAATGTAAAGAAATTCACCGATTCGTAGCTTTATCATTGTGATTTAATTAAAAACGTTCCGCCAAATTCGTCTGCTAAACGAGACTTCGAAATGGCCGCCAGTAGACGAGAACCGGCTGTGACGTCATTTCGTGTACAGCTTAGGCTCATGTGGGCGTTTGCCTACATCGAGCATCAACAACACGCCGAAGGAATGCGCACGGCTGCTGATAGCTATGAAGTATAGAAAAAAGGTTCAGGCATCAGTTGTCACCTTTTTCCGATGGGCTTACAACTTCTGCAGCAAGACTGATTAACTGGAAACGGCCAACACGATGTGCTGTGTTTCGCGACACTTTCTTCCAATGTGAACGCAGTTAAGCCGGCAAGAAAACCTGGCACACACAAAACAGCTGTTGCCTGACGCAGTTCCAGTTCCGACAATTGTTGACCACTCACAGGAGGTCAGAAACCGGATACCAATGTCATCAGAACGATCTGCTTTCACTAAACGCAGACGAAAGGAAGTGAGTACATGTATGTATACTGAATGTGTTCTGTAAGGGATAGGGGTTCAGTGTCACTGGGCGTTTTTGTCAGACTGACAGTATTTGTAGTGGAATGGCATCTGTTCCTAATTTTAAGCACATGTGTTAAGATTACAGATTAAAACATATATCTGTTACTACATGTCCGTCCCCATGCACCCACCTTAAAGTTCAGTCCCTCTCTCTCTCCCTCTTTTACACTCACCTGGGTAATCGATGAGTCTCAGGTTTAATCAGTGTCCGTCCATATACACATAGACATTCACACAAACACACACACGTTGTTATAGTTGTTATCTTTTAATTCAGTGTTGTATTAAATGGATAAAAAAATCGTTAATACAGCAAGCTTGCATGAATAATTTGCTGTTGTCCTTTTTTTCAGATCAGGTTCTGTAATACAGTAATTATAATTAATACAAGTACAAATTCATGTTTGCAGTCATACTCATAGTGTGTGAGTGTGTGTGTGTGTGTGTGTGTGTGTGTGTGTGTGTGTGTGTGTGTGTGTGTGTGTGTGTGTGTGTGTGTGTGTGTGTGTGAAAAGCACTTTGATACTTAAAACATCTGTGTTATTTGATTTTATTACAAAACTGCAGTCAGAATATTAAGCAGACCTATTCCAACAATACATTTTGATCAGCAGTAAATGTAATGTCAAATTATGAACAACAATCATGTGAGCAGATATATCTAACAGAAACAAATAGTCTAGCAAAATAATACAACCAAGTACATGTTCGGACATCATCATCCACATCAAAACATTGATTGTTGGAAGAGCACAACTCTGTGTTATTACCACTGCTTCAGTCAAACTGCCAGTTCAACTTTATCTCTGTGGGTTTTTTTTTCTCTCAGAGTAACATGGGAAAAAAACCTTTAAAAAACTTGCATGCTACAGAGCTGGGTTGTTTCTAGTGATCATGCAGCATGATTTATCCGCATAGAAAACTACTGAAACACCTAAACAGAAATAACAATGTCTACAGAAAAAATCCACTGTTTGATTGCTGTCTGTAGTACTCCTCTTGCTAACAGTGGCATTAAAATAATTAAAACTAAGCTATGCTCTCTTGGGGGGGGGGGGGGGGGGGAAGTGCTCTAAGTACTTTTTGTGTCTACATAGGCAAAACAAAACTATGCAATGTTTCAGATTTCCTGACCCACCCTATGTTTTTCCTCCTTATCCTGGACTATTTTGGACTCTTACAAAAACTTGTGTACTTCAAAAATGACAAATCTTAATTTTGCAGGCTTACAAGGAAATTGACTCTTCTCTTACAACCAGAATACACCATGATTTCAAGCAAATAAAAAACTACATGCACCTGAGAAAAAAACACTTTAATTCAAGAAGTTAGACCTCCTAACCCCAGCTTTTCAATTCAATTCAATACGTTGTTGATGTTGATTATGGAGCTTAACGTCCTCCCAGGTAACTAGGGACCTATATTGGGACATGATTTTTTATACAATGTTAAAAGTGTAGGGTGTAATGGGGGGGGAGGGGGACTGGAGGGTGACGGGGTGTAGTCGCTAATAAATTTAAAGGTGCGTTTATTATCTAATATACCAGACATTTTGTTTTGGCTGGTGTACAGAATAACATCACATAAAATCGCACTCGCAAAACATACAAAACACATAAAATGTACACATTAGTACTCACATAACCCAAACCACACATATCCATACCAGCACCATCACACACATATCCACATACATACTCTAGTTTGTACATTATAAAAATAAATACATTATGATTAATATCATTACTAGTCAACTTAAATTAAGGCTCAAAATAGGTCTTAAGATGGATGTTATTTAGTGTAATGAAGAGATTATAAAAACCAAAAAAAGCTATGAGAAAGAAAAGTATGAAAGAATTATGCCCATTCTCCAGTGAAAGTTCTGCTGATTGTGGTAACTTTTTTTTCTGTCTAAAACAGGCATCAGGTTAACTGAACGAGCTGTTTGAGGGGGTGGTGATCCTAACACTGGCCTATGGCAACACTGGCCTATGGCAGCTACAACAAAGCTCTGCATACACAGCAAGACTACAATGCAACAGTGCCCAGACTTTGACTGCTACAGCTAGACCAGTTGACAAAGCTCAAGTTGTCACCAAGCAGGACGCCCCAACTGGCGACCAACTATATAGACTGAGGCTGCCTATCTCCAAATCTGACAAAGCAAGAATTGTTACGCAAGCTCCACATTTCTGTTTGCAGTTTAAGCCGACCTTAAGTATGCAATGGTTATGCACATCCCCCCCCACACACACCCCGCAGTTGAGAGTTGTAATGTACCTTTTATTTATCTTACATATATTTGAAGCCTGTGTAGCTCTGTGACAGAAAGAGGTCTCTGATGGCAGCGACCAGACAGGCAGGAAGAACTTTCCTGTTCTTTCGGAAAGTCAGTGAGTGTGCAACTTGTCAGTATGTTCTGAACACATCAAAACATTTTCTTTAATTTAAGCTACATAATATCATGTGGATGCACTGATTGGGTGTAAATAATAACAGCAATTGGTACAGTCAATTCACTAAATGTGCAACAAAACCCTAATCATCAGACATTTTACAACAGCAAACTTCAACAGTCCTTTTACTTTCCTGAATGTCATTATTATTTATTAAAACATGCATCTAGAGCAACATACATATAAATCTTCTTTTATTAAAGTTCACCTGAAATTCAGGCTGCTTTCCCATGCAAAGTACAAATGCAAGTGTCCACAAACCAGGGTTTAATACATGTAGTATGTGAGTGAGTTCTGATGAAAAAGTGATTGTGTTGTAATATTGGTTATTACTGAGTGTTGATGTTACAATGATTACATTATAAAAACAACAACAACAGAACAATGTGAAGAGCAAACTTCTTCTGTGGGCATGCAAGTGAGTTAATCTTGTGTGTGTGTGAAACTATATTTGACTGAGTGTCAAATTTAAATGACAACAGTTTTCTTGATAGCCTTTAAAAACAACAACAAATACATACATTTAAAAATCAAACAAATATAGGCACCTCAAAAAAAGTTGTATGTACACCTTCGTGGCTGGTGATGCATTCTTGCTCCCCTGCAAGTTTTCATTCTACAATGTACCTCAGGCTAGCTTCCTCTCTCTCTCAAATCTGCCCCTCCCACACAATACAACAGGTACAGTGGCCACTCTGACACCAGTCTCTGAAATAATCAAGAACAGTTAAAACTGCGATGAGCTGTTGTTCTTTTACTCGTGAATGCAATCATGAACACTTAAACAATATCCCACTTATTCGCGAGTGCGTTGACAAGGCGAGAGTGAAAAAATAGCACAGACTCGAAAGCAGACGATAAGTTCAGCACAGAGAGCGGGCGTGTTTACCTTTGATCGCTGAGACAAACAGAGTCGCAATTTTCATCGTCACTGTCTTTTCACTACTGCTGGAAGTGGCCTCCGCTCCTCATCTTTCATGCTTGATTCGAGGAGAGAAACTGGTAGTTCGAACATGTACGGTTCAATTTCGTCTGCAGTCACGCTTGTTGCCATGTTGGTAAACGGCATCTTCACACTGTGTGACGTCACGGATAATTTATTCATAAGCCAGTCTCGCGAAGATCACGCGGCACAATGGCGGGTCGTTTTGGAGAAGAAATCCGTCGCTTCGGTCACAAAATTCGTCGGATTACGGCCTTACAAGATTCCGAAGTAAACCAAACATTGTTGAAGACGGTAAGAAAGTGGTTTTCTAACTAACTGCAAACATCGGGAAGTGTTCGGTCGCGCAGGAACACGATTCGAAGCGTTTTTGACGCTAAAACAGCATGGTCTGGACCTTTAACGATTGATAATCACATTGTTGAAGAAGTTAATAAACACAAAGTTCTTGGTGTTATTCTTGATAACGATTTATCGTGGACTGATCACGTCACAGGAGTTTGTAAAATACTCTCCAAGTGGCTTTACTTGTTGTCCAGAATAAAACACTTCTTGAACAGGCATGGCAGGCAACTTTTCTTAACGCGCGCTCACATTCAATCGATCATTGATTATGCGTCAACACTATGGGATTGTGCGAGTGCAAAAACTCTGAAACCTTTGTTTAGTATACATAAAAGAGCAATCAAAGTTATTTTATTACAAGTCTCGGTTTCCAACGAAGACTATAAACTTTTAAACATCCTTCCTCCTAAATCAAGACCCATGTACAATAAAGGCGTTTTGATGCATAAACACATAATTGGAAGAGCGCCTGCACCTCTTTCTTCTCAATTCCCTTCTCACAATTTTAGAGACCCGACAAAAATGTATGCTCCTCGGCCTCGTATAGATCTTTTTAAGTCCAGCCTACTCTTTTCGGGGACTAATCTTTGGAATTCACTTCCAAGCGGTCTCAAACATTCTGTCAATGCCAAGACTTTTAAAGACAGATATTTCTCATTCCTTACCGGCACGGTTGGCCTAGTGGTAAGGCGTCCGCCCCGTGATCGGGAGGTCGTGGGTTCGAACCCCGGCCGGGTCATAAGACTTTAAAATTGGCAATCTAGTGGCTGCTCCGCCTGGCGTCTGGCATTATGGAGTTAGTGCTAGGACTGGTTGGTCCGGTGTCAGAATAATGTGACTGGGTGAGACATGAAGCCTGTGCTGCGACTTCTGTCTTGTGTGTGGCGCACGTTAAATGTCAAAGCAGCACCGCCCTGATATGGCCCTTCGTGGTCGGCTGGGCCTTAAGCAAACAAACAAACAAACAAATCTCATTCCTTATACATGGCACATTTCGTTCTCACTTAGCCTGAACATGTTTATATTGTTGATGCCTTATGTGAACCTTTTACACGTTTCAGTAGATAAATGTACCTAATTAATTTCATAACATGACATGGGACTGGTCCGATTTTTATCGGAATTCCGATATTTTCCTTAGCTCACAGACCATTCTTGAGATCGATGCAAATTCGTTGAGAAAAAAGGGGGGAGGGGGGTGGTGGTATGAACCGTTCAGCTGAAGCTGTCTGCGTCTGAAGTCAGTGCATTCGCACCCCAGCACTCGCGTGAACCCATAGGTGGTGGTATGAACCGTTCAGCTGAAGCTGTCTGCGTCTGAAGTCAGTGCATTCGCACCCCAGCACTCGCGTGAACCCATAGCAGTATCATGGGTCGCGTTTAATTGGCTGTCGATCTCCGACGATTATCGCCGGGGCTTAATTATTCACCGATGGCGGTTTGTGGGTTGTTTTGATTGGCTGCCGATCTCCAAACGCCGAAGGTGAAAAAGGTAGCATCATGGCGTCTGGATTCCGTATTGTTTTCTCGGCTGTGGAAGCTCTTGCGATCGACGACCTAAGTGTGAAAAACAAGTGGAAAGCCAACTGGCTGTCAGAAGAAGTGACTGTCACTATCAACAAGAAAGAAAGGCGCCAGCTCATTGGCGACAGTATCGCCAAGATATCCATTCCCATTCCCGGTCAGGCCGTGTGCACGTGGCTGCGACAACGGCCACTGCGTGGTGAAATACGGACTTGGTGTAGCATCTATGCATGGGGCAAGCTAGGAAAAGATAACTCTCGCTGCAAACCACGCCCACTCAAAAATCCGGTCGGCGATTTGGCTCCGGACCCCAGGGTCAGGTTACGGCAAAGTACGTCATTTTGAGTGGTTGGTTAACGTTGTGGACGATACTGACGATTCCTAAACGCCCCACTGAACGACTGACGTCACATGTCGCTTCGGTCTTTTCCGGAGGAACACCGCGTGTACATAATACACACTTCGGTCGCGTAGCACTGCCATTGCACATTTTCGCAACGAAAACCGTGCCACTGTTTCATTCATCTTGGTGTGTTAAATCTGAAAGCAATATAAGTGAACGAACAATTGAAAACATATCACGTGTTTCAGTGTGACGTGAAAGTGTTCAAATATCTGCTGTATCAGGCAGGCCGATTTGGTTTCACCTGAACCACTGCGAGAGGCGAGCGCAAACGGTTGTGTTGTTCAGAAATGGTGTTCCCTTTGATATTTTAGTGGACATTTAACTTCAAATGCAACCTTTCTTAGCCGTAGAGTTGGTAACAGAACATTCATGCGCGAGAAACGCCACATACGGACAAGAAAAAAAAATGGCGCCGTTGTATGGCGACATGGTTCGACGGTGGCTGTTGGTTTTTATTTTATTTTTACCGTGCCGTGCCAAGATGAAATCCTTTTGCAAAATTGGTGAATAAATATCTTGTATCTTGTATCTTGTATACGACGGAGTAACCCTGAAATGCCTTTACTTTTGTAGCCCTGTCTGTCAGTTGCTGTCGTAGCCTAGTGGTTTGTGCTCCAGCTTGAAGGTCAGCTGACTCGGGTTCGACTCCCTTCCTGGTTACAGTTTTTTTTCTTGTTTGCTTTATTTTTGTCATCTATTTTGTGTCCTTAACTCCACCCTTCAATCTTTTCAACCATGATGCATTCCGTTTATTTTTATTTTTTATTTTTTTTAACATTTTTTTAAACATTTCCCCCAAAGCGGTTTAGCACGGTGGTATGTTATGATGAAAACGCGATTACACAAAGCTCACATGTGCACGGTCTGCAAACTAAACGGCGCGGGCTCACCGTACTTAGCCAATAACAAGCACACATATTAAACCGCAGCGCAAAGCGTAAACATTAGTACAACTTGAAGAAATCAATATTGTTACAAGAAATAAAACCGTGCTTCGCACCGAACAGTTCGACAGTAACTGACCTACTGACCGAACCGCACCTCTCGCTTGTGACAGTCGCTCATGATACAACCATTCTTTTGTCGAGTCTGAAATTGATCTTCATAAAACTATGTGTAAGTGTAACAAAAGAAAAAAACTAATTTCTTTCATATTGCCTGAATAATAACTTTATTAACTGATAATCAAGGTGGCATCGCTGAATGACTGCAAGTGCAACGCGATCGAAGTGGCACGCGGTGTTCCTCCGGAAAAGGCCGAAGCGGCCGTGACGTCAGTCGTTCAGTGGGGCGTTTAGGAATCGCAAATTCGCGGCCCGGCCAAGGCTTTCACCCTGGCGTTGAAAGTTGATCCTTTGAGCGCAATAGCTTGCGAGTCGGGCTGAGCTTGTGTATCGAACCGGAACGCATTCACTACAGCAGTCACAGGGTCAAGAGGGTGTGGTGCTAATTTCGGTAAAGTGATGCTGAGAATTTTCTCACGGAATTGGATAGTCTTTGACCAGCGCACTTGTACCGATAGCTGGCCTGCTGTTCCGACAAGGAAGTTCCCACGGTACAGTTGTTTGTTTTTGTCGTATTGTTTTTTTGTTATATTTAGTCAAGTTTTGACTAAATATTTTAACATCGAGGGGGAATCGAAACGAGGGTCGTGGTGTATGTGCGTGTCTGTCTGTCTGTCTGTGTGTGTGTGTAGAGCGATTCAGACTAAACTACTGGACCGATCTTTATGAAATTTGACATGAGAGTTCCTGGGTATGAAATCCCCGAACGTTTTTTTCATTTTTTTGATAAATGTCTTTGATGACGTCATATCCGGCTTTTCCTGAAAGTTGAGGCGGCACTGTCACGCCCTCATTTTTCAACCAAATTAGTTGAAATTTTGGTCAAGTAATCTTCGACGAAGCCCGGACTTCGGTATTGCATTTCAGCTTGGTGGCTTAAAAATTAATTAATGACTTTGGTCATTAAAAATCTGAAAATTGTAAAAAAAAATAAAAATTTATAAAACGATCCAAATTTACGTTTATCTTATTCTATATCATTTGCTGATTCCAAAAACATATAAATATGTTATATTCGGATTAAAAACAAGCTCTGAAAACTAAATATATAAAAATTATTATCAAAATAAAATTGTCCAAATCAATTTAAAAACACTTTCATCTTATTCCTTGTCGGTTCCTGATTCCAAAAACATATAGATATGATATGTTGGGATTAAAAACACGCTCAGAAAGTTAAAACAAAGAGAGGTACAGAAAAGCGTGCTATCCTTCTTAGCGCAACTACTACCCCGCTCTTCTTGTCAATTTCACTGCCTTTGCCATGAGCGGTGGACTGACGATGCTACGAGTATACGGTCTTGCTGAAAAATGGCATTGCCGTGCGTTCAGTTTCATTCTGTGAGTTCGACAGTTACTTGACTAAATATTGTATTTTCGCCTTACGCGACTTGTTACATTTAGTCAAGTTTTGACTACATGTTTTAACGTAGAGGGGGAATCGCGACGAGGGTCGTGGTCTGTCTGTCTGTCTGTGCGCGTGTGTGTGTGTAGAGCGATTCAGACCAAACTACTGGACCGATCTTTATGAAATTTGACATGAAAGTTCCTGGGAATGATATCCCCGGACGGTTTTTTTTTTCGATAAATACCTTTGATGACGTCATATCCGGCTTTTTGTAAAAGTTGAGGCGGCACTGTCTCACCCTCATTTTTCAATCAAATTGATTGGAATTTTGGCCAAGCAATCTTCGACAAAGGCCGAACTTCGGTATTGCATTTCAGCTTGGTGGCTTAAATTTTAATTTATGACTTTGGTCATTGAAAATCAGAAAATTGTAAAAAAAATCATTTGTTTTTAAAACGATCCAAATTTACGTTTATCTTATTCTTCATCATTTTCTGATTTCCAAAAACATATAAATATGTTATATTCGGATTAAAAACAAGCTCTGAAAATTAAAAATATAAAAATTATTATTAAAATAAAATTTCCGAAATCGATTTTAAAAAAATGTCATCTTATTCCTTGTGGGTTCCTGATTCCAAAAACATATAGATGTGATATGTTTGGATTAAAAACACGCTCAGAAAGTTAAAAAGAATAGAGATAAAGAAAAGCGTGCTATCCTTCTCAGGCGCAACTACTACCCCGCTCTTCTTGTCAATTTCACTGCCTTTGCATCGAGCGGTGGACTGACGATGCTACGAGTATACGCTCTTGCTGTAAAAATGCAGTGAGTTCAGTTTCATTCTGTTAGTTCGACAGCTTGACTAAAATAATGTTGTAATTTTGCCTTACGCGACTTGTTTCTATCTACCCCAAACTCACTTGCTGTTTGCGACAAATTTCCATTGGCGTTATTATCCAAATAGTCAAGAGCTGACAGCTTAAATGCAACGGTGTATGATTTGATCCGCGGCATCTTGTAATCATTGCCTTGCAGGCGTTTAGATCCAAGGCGTGCAGACACACGTGATAGGGTTTGCAAGAAAGGGAAATCATTCACAAAACTAGCAGATCAAGTGCCGAATTTTTATTTCCCCTGATTTCAATGGTGTAAAGTGGGGGGTGGGCGCTTACAAGGTACTATACCCCATGCACGGTTTTGGACTAAAAGTGGGGGGTGGGCGCTTACTTGATACTGGGCGCTTACAAGGTACTTTACGGTACATACAAACACATACAAGCACACGCGCGCACACACACACTCGCACCCTTCCCCCACACACACACATGTGCGCGCGTGCACGCTGCAAACAAACGAATGAATGAACGGACGCACAACTACACACGCACGCACACACCTCCACACACACACACACACATACACATTCTCACACAAACACACACACTCACACATGCACACAACGACGCCCATTTACATAGAAACACCCCCTCGTATAAGCGGGGATGAAAGAGTGATGGCCAGTGACCCAGAACTAAAAAAAGTCAAAGTTGGCAACTCAGGTTTGTATTCAGGGAAATGTGCACGAAATGCACGCACGAGATACGACTTGTCCTTCTAGTTTCTCTCTTTGGAACTTTTATTTGCGTTAGCTCGATTTGAAATGAAAAACCGAAGAAAAGCCCTGCCATTTTGCACTGAGAAACTTTGGAAGTAGCGTGTTTACTCCTGGGTCTTGCTGTAGTACAATTACCCTCACTTACTTCCTCGTTTGCTTCCAAAGTAAGCTCTTTTTCCGTCCCATGCATGCGAAAGTGAGAATGTACTTCTGATGTCGCTCAAAACTTTGAAAGTAGTCGCAAACTACCCTCAGTTACTTCCTCGCTTTGCTTCGAAGTAAGCCTTTCTTCCGGCCCATGCATACGAATGTGAGGCAAGTACTTCCGATGTCACTCAAAACTTCGGGAGATGTCGCGAATTTCCCCCATACGCATAGGCTACGGGTCCTTATCAATGCGCTCGACAAACGATAAACTCAATGCCGTTTCGATTAAAACAAAGATCACCTCTCTGCCATCAAACCAAAAAAGTCCTGGTAAAAGTATCGGCATAATCAAAAATGTGTTTTCATCTTTTCTCTGATATGTACACACACCAACGTATTGGGTTAGTTGGGCTTCGTTCGAATGATGCAAATGGCGGCGTATGCGCACGCATACGGATGTTGGACCGGACATCGGTCTGATATTATGGGATGGATCACTCTTTTTTAGGGTGGTCTCCCTTGTTTCCAAGGGGAACGCGTACAGCGTTACCAGCACTGAACACACACACACACACACGCACGCACACGCACCCGCACAAACACTCACACACACGCAAGCACAAGCACAAGCACACACACACACACACACACGCACACACAGACACACAGACACACACATACACACACACACACACACACACACACACACACACACACACACACACACACTGTATTGTTTTGACAGACTGTAACAATATACGATATATTGCAGTTTATTTGATGGATTAATTTAAGCTAAACCAGGCGTGTAAAGAGTGTACATGGTTGCAACAACTCAGGGACTGGGTAAGTCGCAAGACTTGACCACTTCCGACCATTGGAGCCCGGGTGGACAAGTCATCACGTGCGCCCTTCCATAGTTAGTGTAGTTGGTGTTGTTGTTGGAGTAGTTGTTGTTGGAGTGGTTGTTGTTGGTGTAGTTGTTCTTGGAGTGGTTCTTGTTGGTGTAGTTGTTGTTGGAGTGGTTGTTGTTGGAGTGGTTGTTGTCGGTGTAGTTGTTGTTGGTGCAGTTGTTGTTGGAGTAGTTGTTGTTGGTGTAGTCGTTGTTGGAGCGGTTGTTGTTGGTGTACTTGTTGTTGGAGTAGTTGTTGTTGGAATGGTTGTTGTTGGTGTAATTGTTGTTGGTGTAGTTGTTCTTGGGGTAATTGTAGTTGGTGTAGTTACTGTTGGTGTAGTTGTTGTTGGAGTAGTTGTTATTGGTGTAGTTGTTATTAAAGTGGTTGTTGTTTGTTTAGTTGTCGTTGGTGTAGTTGTTGTTGAAATGGTTGTTGTTGGAGTAGTCGTTGTTGGTGTGTTGTTGGAGTGGTTGTAGTTGGAGTAGTTGTTGTTGGTGTAGTTGTCGTTGTTGCTGTTGTTGTTAGTGTTAGAGTAGTTGTTGTTGGAGTAGTTTTTGTTGAAGTGGTTGTTGTTGGAGTAGTTTTTGTTGAAGTGGTTGTTGTTGGTGTAGTTGTTGTTAGGGTTATTGTTGTTGGAGTAGTTGATGTTGGAGTAGTTATTGTTGGTGTAGTTGTTGTTGGAGTTGTTGTTGTTGGAAGGATTGTTGTTGGAGTAATTTTTGTTGGTGTAGTTGTTGTTGCTGTTAGAGAAGTTGTTGTTGGAGTGGTTGTTGGAGTATTTGTTGTTGAAGTGGTTGTTAATGTTGGAGTGGTTGTTGTTGTTGTTGTTGGTGGTGGTGTAAATGTTAATGTTAAAATGTAATATGAGTTGTTGTTGTTGTTGCTGTTGTTGTTGTTGTTGTTGTTGGAGTAGTTGTTGTTGGAGTAGTTGTTGTGGTTTGAGTGGCTGTTTTTTGAGTAGTCATTCTTGTTGGTGTGATTCTTGTTGTTGTTGTTGGTGTTGGTGTTGGTGTTGTTGTTGTAAAGGTGGTTGATGTAGCTTCTGCTTATGCTGAAGCTATTATGGTGACTGTTACTATGGCTGTTGCTACTGTTGTTTGTGTAGTTGTTGTTGTTGTAAATGTTGATGTTAAATTGTATTTTGCTGCTGTTGTTTTTTGTTGTTGTTGGAAGGGTTGTTGTTGGAGGGGTTGTAGTTGGAAGGGTTGTTGTTGGAGGGGTTGAAAGGGTTGTTGTTGCAGGGGTTGTTGTTGGAGGGGTTGGAGTGGTTGGTAGGGTTGTTGTTGGAGGGGTCGGAAGGGTTGTTGTTGGAGGGGTTGGAAGGGTTGTTGTTGGAGGGGTTGTTGTTGGAGGAGTTGGAAGGGTTGTTGTTGGAAGGGTTGTTGTTGGTGGGGTTGGAAGGGTTGTTGTTGGAAGGGTTGTTGTTGGTGGGGTTGGAAGGGTTGTTGTTGGAAGGGTTGTTGTTCGAGGGGTTGGAAGGGTTGTTGTTGGAAGGGTTGTTGTTCGAGGGGTTGGAAGGGTTGTTGTTGGAAGGGTTGTTGTTAGAGGGGTTGGAAGGGTTGTTGTTGGAAGGGTTGTTGTTGGAAGGGTTGTTGTTCGAGGGGTTGGAAGGGTTGTTGTTGGAAGGGTTGTTGTTAGAGGGGTTGGAAGGGTTGTTGTTGGAAGGGTTGTTGTTGGAGTGGTTGCTGTTGTAGTTGGAGGGGTTGTTGTAGTTGGAGGGGCTGTTGTAGTTGGAGGGGCTGTTGTAGTTGGAGGGGTTGTTGTAGTTGGAGGGGTTGTTGTTGGAGGGGCTGTTGTAGTTGGAGGGGTTGTTGTAGTTGGAGGGGTTGTTGTTGGAGGGGTTGTTGTAGTTGGAGGGGCTGTTGTAGTTGGAGGGGTTGTTGTGGGAGGGGTTGGAAGGGTTGTTGTTGGAGGGGTTGGAGGAGTTGGAAGGGTTGTAGTTGGAGGGGCTGTTGTAGTTGGAGGGGTTGTTGTTGGAGGGGCTGTTGTAGTTGCAAGGGTTGTTGTTGGAGGGGTTGGAAGGGTTGTTGTTGGAGGGGTTGGAAGGGTTGTTGTTGAAGGAGTTCGAAGGGTTGTTGTTGGAAGAGTTGTTGTTGGAGGGGTTGGAAGGGTTGTTGTTGAAGGAGTTCGAAGGGTTGTTGTTGGAAGAGTTGTTGTTGGAGGGGTTGGAAGGGTTGTTGTTGAAGGAGTTCGAAGGGTTGTTGTTGGAAGAGTTGTTGTTGGAGGGGTTGATAGGGTTGTTGTTGGAGGGGTTGTTGTTGGAGGGGTTAGTAGCGTTGTTGTTGGAAGGGTTGTTGTTGGAGGGGTTGTAGGAGTTGGAAGGGTTGTTGTTGGAAGGGTTGTTGTTGGAGGGGTTGGAAGGGTTGTTGTTGGAGGGGTTGGAAGGGTTGTTGTTGGAAGGGTTGTTGTCGGAGGGGTTGGAAGGGTTGTTGTTGGAGAAGTTGGAAGGGTTGTTGTTGGAAGGGTTGTTGATGGAGGGGTTGGAAGGGTTGTTGTTGGAAGGGTTGTTGTTGGAGGAGTTGGAAGGGTTGTTGTTGGAAGGGTTGTTGTTGGAGGGGTTGAAAGGGTTGTTGGAAGGCCTGTTGTTGGAGGGGTTGGTAGCGTTGCTGTTGGAAGGGTTGTTGTTGGAGGGGTTGGAAGGGTTGTTGTTGGAGGGTTGGAAAGGTTGATGTTGGAGGGGTTGGAAGGGTTGTTGTTGGGGGGGTTGGAGGGGTTGGAAGGGTTGTTGTTGGAGGGGTTGGAAGGGTTGTTGTTGGAGGGGTTGGAGGGGTTGGAGGAGTTGGAAGGGTTGTTGTTGAAAGGGATGTTGTTGGGGGGGTTGGAAGGGTTGTTGTTCGAGGGGTTGTTGTTGGAGGGGTTGTTGTTGGAGGGGTTGCAAGGGTTGTTGTAGGAGGGGTTGGAGGGGTTGGAAGGGTTGTTGTTGGAGGGGTTGGAAGGTTGGGGTTGGAAGGGTTGTTGTTGAAGGGGTTGTTGTTGGAGGGGTTGGAAGAGTTGTTGTTGGAGGAGTTGGAAGGGTTGTTGTTGTTGGAGGGGTTCTTGTTGGAGGGGTTGTTGTAGGATGAGTTGGAGGGCTAGGAAGGGTTGTTGTTGAAGGGGTTGTTGTTGGAGGGGTTGTTGTTGGAGGAGTTGGAAGGGTTGTTGTTGGATGGGTTGTTGTTAGATGGGTTGTTGTTAGATGATGGAGGGGTTGTTGTTGGAAGGGTTGTTGTTGGAGGGGTTGTTGTAGTTGGAGGGGTTGTTGTTGGAAGGGTTGTTGTTGGAGGGGTTGTTGTAGTTGGAAGGGTTGTTGTTCGAGGGGTTGTTGTTGAAAGGGTTGTTGTTGGAGAGATTGAAAGGGTTGTTGGAGGGGTTGGTAGCGTTGTTGTTGGAAGGGTTGTTGTTGGAAGGGTTGTTGTTGGAGGGGTTGTGGTAGTTGGAGGGTTTGTTGTTGGAAGGGTTGTTGTTGAAAGGGTTGTTGTTGGAGGGATTGAAAGGGTTGTTGGAGGGCTTGTTGTTGGATCGGTTGGTAGCGTTGTGTTTGGAAGGGTTGTTGTTGGAAGGGTTGCTGTTGGAGGGGTTGTTGTAGTTGGAGGGGTTGTTGTTGGAGGGGTTGTTGTTGAAAGGGTTGTTGTTGGAGAGATTGAAAGGGTTGTTGGAGGGCTTGTTGTTGGAGGGGTTGGTAGCGTTGTTGTTGGAAGGGTTGTTGTTGGAAGGGTTGTTGTTGGAGGGGTTGTTGTTGGAGGGGTTGTTGTTGGAGGGGTTGTTGTTGAAAGGGTTGTTGTTGGAGGGATTGAAAGGGTTGTTGGAGGGCTTGTTGTTGGAGGGGTTGGTAGCATTGTTGTTGGAAGGGTTGTTGTTGGAAGGGTTGTTGTTGCAAGGGGTGTTGTTGGAGGGGTTGGAAGGGTTGTTGTTGGAAGGGTTGTTGTTGGAGAAGTTGGAAGGGTTGTTGTTGGAAGGGTTGTTGTTGGAGGGGTTGAAAGGGTTGTTGTTGGAGGGGTTGTTGTAGTTGGAGGGGTTGTTGTTGGAGGGGTTGTTGTAGTTGGAGGGGCTGTTGTTGGAGGGGCTGTTGTTGTTGGAGGGGTTGTTGTTGGAGGAGCTGTTGTTGTTGGAGGGGCTGTTGTAGTTGGAGGGGTTGTTGTTGGAAGGGCTATTGTAGTTGGAGGGGTTGTTGTTGGAGGGGCTGTTGTTGTTGGAGGGGTTGTTGTTGGAAGGGCTATTGTAGTTGGAGGGGTTGTTGTTGGAAGGGTTGTTGTTGGTGGGGTTGGAAGGGTTGTTGTTGGAAGGGTTGTTGTTGGAAGGGTTGTTGTTGGAAGGGTTGTTGTTGGAGGGGTTGGTAGCGTTGTTGTTGGAAGGGTTGTTGTTGGAAGGGTTGGAAGGGTTGTTGTTGGAGGTGTTGGAAGGGTTGTTGTTGCAAGGGGTGTTGTTGGATGGGTTGTTGTTGGAGGGGTTGGAAGGGTTGTTGTTGGAAGGGTTGTTGTTGGAGGGGTTGGAAGGGTTGTTGTTGGAGGGGTTGTTGTAAGAGTTGTTGTTGTTGGAGTGGTTGTTGTTGGAGTGGTTGTTGTTGGAGTGGTTGTTGTTGGAGTGGTTGTTGTTGAAGTGGTTGGAGTTGGAGTGGTTGTTGTTAAGTTTGTTGTAGGTACAGTCTGGGTGGGTTTGGTAGTGTTTGAACCTGAAATGTAATGATATTTTTTTCTTATAAATTCAATGGCGTGTTAACCTGCGATTTGTAATCTCGAAAGTCCAGGGGCCAGTTTCATAAGATAGCAGCGAACCGATTGACAGTCGATCGACTGTGGTTGATCGCCGGGGCACCGAAAAGCGAGTTTCATGAGCGAATCACCGTTACCCGCGGACAACCGCAGTCGACCGACTGTACAGTAATCCGAATGGCCAAGTCGAGGGCTAAATTTAGCAACATTACCACTTCCGTTTGCTCATTCGCACGTGAAAATGGCCGATTTCGAAGAAATAAATAGTCTCTGCCCGCTCAAAATAACAATGACTGAGACTTTCACTAATTCCTTCGCGTGACGTTTAACCCTCTTACACCATAATGTGACGTCTTCAAGACATAACCCTGACTTGTCTCCTCGATTACTGCGTCATGATAGATAGATTTCGAAGAACAATCACAAGGTTTGGCTCACAATCCAAAAAAGTGTGAGCATTCTGCCATTGACTGTGCGGATAATTACATTTATTTTCGGTTTACCGCAGTAAGCCGAACACAGTGTTTGGGGGAGAGCATCCCCGTGTTTGGCCGACTTCCGGTGAGACGACCCGCAGTCGGCCGACTGAAATTTTGTTCGTGAAACCCGATAACGTCGGATTACTGTGGTTCTCTCGGACAACTTCAGTTGGTCGACTGTGTTTTGGGCTTATGACACTGGCCCTAGGGATCTATTCTGTGCTCGTAGCAAACACTAAAATTGTAAGCGCTTTGACCGGAAAACGGACAATTCTGACGCAATCGTGGATGACGTAAATAACAGCTATAATGTGTTTTCAGCGTAGCAATAGGTAGAGGTTACATGCCGAGTCTCAGTGATTATTAAAAATAATGGTCGAAGTTGGCGGATCATGAAAAATGCGAGCTTTCATGTTCTTTCGTCAAATGGGACTAGCAGACGAACTTTTGCACCTGTGTTCCAACGTTAGTTACTGTATGAAGTTCAGTTTTCTGGGGAAAATAGTGTATGAAACCGCTTTATGTTGTTTAAATTGATGAGATGTGTGCATTTGGTTGCGTGTGATCTGTTTATAAAATGAAATATTGTTGAAAACTGACCGTCGGATTGCAGTCAGTGTTGTCGAAGAAACTGAGTGAAAAGAAGGGGAACTACTCTTGTCGCTGGACAAAGTATGAGTTACTTGCCTTAGGAATTTGCTTGTGATGAACGTTTGTGCACCGCAGATCTAGATTCAGAAAACAACCGAACTCATGGATTTTATGTGGAGATTCATGTGTTCAGGCCTGTAGTTGTTAATTTAAATGCGGTATGTTTGTGTTGTTTGCTCCAGAGATGTATACTTCGTACCTATCGAGCGTTCGGAACTTTTCAGTCCCAAAAGTAGTACCGAAACAGAACAGCTTCTCAACCCATTGCACTATCGAGGATTCAGGCTGTTGCTGGCTCGTTATTTGTTTGGTTGCTGGGTCATTATCGAAAAATAACTAGCTCTACAAGTTTACAGAGGTAAAGAAGCAGAGGGGGGAATAAGGTCTGATATTTAGACGAGACAAGTATAATGCCGACGAGTCGAAGACGAGTCGCATTATACTTGTTCGAGTCTAAATTTCGGACCCTATTGCTTCGCTGAAAACACAATAGCGTTTATATTGCTATTCTGACATTATATTCTGTATTAAACAATGGCGACTGCACGTGAGAGGGAACAAAAAAGAGACCAAAAAGCAATGTACTCACGTTAAAATGACGAACACGGAACGAATAACGGCGACGTTTCGACCTAAGGCCAAAAAAAAAAAATTGTCTGTTTCTGGTAACATGGCTAAAAAAAATAGGGTCGGTAGGTCGGGATTTTTTTTTTATTTTTTTTTTATTTTTTTTTTTTACCCCAAATGTAGACCAATAAAACTAACTTTAAAAATCGCGCAAAGAGACTGGATTTACTATACATTGAGACAAGACACTCAACACATTTACAAATCGTCAGCGGACTTTCGTTTTCACACGTTTTTGTTGTTCATTTTCTCACCCTGTCCTTTACCACCAAAAAAAAATAAAAATTTTTTGAGTTTGGAAAAAAAAAGTTTAGGGTCGGCGCCGAAATTTAGGGTCGGTCGGGTGACCAGAAACAGACAAATTTTTTTTTTTGGCCTAAGGGTCTTCTTCAGGCACAAAAACACAAAAGTACACACACAAAAAAGAAGAAGAAAGACGATAGAACAAATAAAGAGGAGAATAAGTAGAGGTTACATGCCGAGTCTCAGTGATTATTAAAAATAATGGTCGAAGTTAGCGGATCATGAAAAATGCGAGCTTTTTCATGACCGCGAACTGAGACCATTATTTTTTATAATCACTGAGACGAGGTGTGTAACCTCTTTATTCCTCCTTTCTTCAGTTATTCAAAGAAAAGAGGAGTTTTTTGCGAAAGTTTGATCGAATCCTATTCTCTCAACCAGTCAACCTGCGCAGGCGATCGATTAATGCGCGGTTGTATAGTTCCGTGCAAATCATTCCATTCTGTTAACACTTCTTGTCAGTTTTCCTATTTTGGACTAAAATCAAGTACACAGATATGCTGTTATTCTGCTGTGGCGGCAAAGGCAGATATTGTGTGTTCTGTATATGTTTTGGTATCGCTTAGGATAATGTTTTTTCGTCAAATGGGACTAGCAGACGAACTTTTGCACCCGTGTTCCAACGTTAAAAACTGTATGAAGTTCAGTTTTCTGGGGAAAATAGTGTATGAAACCCCTTTATGTTGTTTAAATTGATGAGATGTGTGCATTTGGTTGCGTGTGATCTGTTTATTAAATGAAATATTGTTGAAAACTGACCGTCGGATTGCAGTCTGTTGTCGAAGAAACTGAGTGAAAAGAAGGGGAACTACTCTTGTCGCTAGGCAAAGTATGAGTTACTTGCCTTGGGAAATTGCTTGTGATGAACGGTTTGAGCACGGCAGATCTAGATTCAGAAAACAACCGAACTCATGGATTTTATATGGAGATTCATGTGTTCAGGCCTGTAGTTGTTAATTTAAATGCGGTATGTTTGTATTGTTTGCTCCAGAGATGTATACTTCGTACATTAGAGCGTTCGGAACTTTTCAGTCGCAAAAAGTAGTACCGAAACAGAACAACTTCTCAACCCATTGCACTATCGAGGATTCAGGCTGTTGCTGGGTCGTTATTTGTTTGGTTGCTGGGTCATTATCGAAAAATAACTACCCCTACAAGTTTACAGAGGTAAAGAAGCAGAGGGGGGAATAACTGACAAAACAACTACACTGCACAAACCAACAAATGACAAAGACAGAGAAGCAAGGGAAGCTACCCGAGGGGAATGAAAAGCGGCAGTTTTAGGGTCTGTAGACCAAACAAAATGTGTGTGGAGGGGGTGCGTGAAAGGGAACGAAAGAGGAGACTCACGTGTGTCCGCACGGGTACGTGAGTCTCCTCTTTCGTTCCCTTTCACGCACCCCCTCCACACACATTTTGTTTGGTCTACAGACCCTAAAACTGCCGCTTTTCATTCCCCTCGGGTAGCTTCCCTTGCTTCTCTGTCTTTGTCATTTGTTGGTTTGTGCAGTGTAGTTGTTTTGTCAGTTATTCTCCTCTTTATTTGTTCTATCGTCTTTCTTCTTCTTTTTTGTGTGTGTACTTTTGTGTTTTTGTGCCTGAAGAAGACCCTTAGGTCGAAACGTCGCCGTTATTCGTTCCGTGTTCGTCATTTTAACGTGAGTACATTGCTTTTTGGTCTATTATATTCTGTGTTAAAGTCATGTTTTTGTCAACAACAACTACTAGAATGGTCCATTTCGTCGAATCATCATCATCATCATCATCATCATCATCATCATCAACATCATCATCATCATCATCATCATCATCATCATCGTCGTCGTCGATGTCGTCGTCTTTATCATCATTGTCATTATTATCATCATCATCAGCAGCATTATCATCATCGTCGTCATTGACGTCATCATCGCCGGCATCATCATCATCATCAACATCATCATCATCATCGTCGTCGTCGTCGATGTCGTCGTTTTTACATTTAGTCAAGTTTTGACTAAATGTTTTAACGTAGAGGGGGGAATCGAGACGAGGGTCGTGGTGTATGTGCGTGTGTGCGTGTGTGTGTGTGTCTGTCTCTGTGTGTGTGTAGAGCGATTCAGACTAAACTACTGGACCGATCTTTATGAAATTTGACATGAGAGTTCCTGGGTATGCAGTCCCCGAACGTTTTTTTCATTTTTTTGATAAATGTCTTTGATGACGTCATATCCGGCTTTTCGTGAAAGTTGAGGCGGCACTGTCACGCCCTCATTTTTCAACCAAATTGGTTGAAATTTTGGTCAAGTAATCTTCGACGAAGCCCGGACTTCGGTACCGCATTTCAGCTTGGTGGCTTAAAAATTAATTAATGACTTTGGTCATTAAAAATCTGAAAATTGTAAAAAAAAAAAGAAAAATTATAAAACGATCCAAATTTACGTTCATCTTATTCTCCATCATTTTCTGATTCCAAAAACATATAAATATGTTATATTTGGATTAAAAACAAGCTCTGAAAATTAAATATATAAAAATTATTATCAAAATTAAATTGTCGAAATCAATTTAAAAACACTTTCATCTTATTCCTTGTCGGTTCCTGATTCCAAAAACATATAGATATGATATGTTTGGATTAAAAACACGCTCAGAAAGTTAAAACAAAGAGAGGTACAGAAAAGCGTGCTATCCTTCTTAGCGCAACTACTACCCCGCTCTTCTTGTCAATTTCACTGCCTTTGCCATGAGCGGTCGACTGACGATGCTACGAGTATACGGTCTTGCTGAAAAATGGCATTGCGTTCAGTTTCATTCTGTGAGTTCGACAGCTACTTGACTAAATGTTGTATTTTCGCCTTACGCGACTTGTTATCATCATTGTCATTATTATTATCATCATCATCAGCAGCATTATCATCATCGCCGTCATTGACGTCATCATCGCCGGCATCATCATCACCATCATCATCATCATCATCATCATCATCATCATCATCATCATCATCATCATTTAATCAACAATAAAGCAGCAGCAGCTGCTGCAAGCACAACCGCAGCACCACCATCGTCGTCGTCATCGTCATCGTCGTCTACATTATATGTCTCCTGGTCATCGTCGTAGTAAGTAGGCACAAGCATTTGACTCACCGCAGGCTGTTATCTTAAGGAATCGGATTTTGATGTGACGGCGTGCCTTTTTCGACAAGGCAATAACTGTCAGTCGGTCCATAAAGACGGTCGAGTTGGTCAGTTGGAGATTTAATGTATTCCTTTTCGTGTATGTGAAGACCTGTCATGAATCAGTTCATCCATCAAACAAGCAATCAACACTACGCCAATCCTTCCATGTATTGATATATTCATCTACCATCCATCTATCTATCTATCCTACCGTCCATCTACCCGGATCCATCTATCAATTTTAGATCAAATTAATTAATCAGTAAATCGTGTCATTCATACGTCTAGTAATCAAACTAAACTACTGGGACATTATTGTTAATTAGATTAAAGGCCCAGTCTGCCTCAAATGGAACGATTTAAATCTTTGCACAAAAAAGCAGTTCTAACCTTGTGGAACACACTTACAACAGCAGTTAATAGCATTTCGTTTGAATGGCTATTTAGCTTGCGTAAACCACACACCAGATTTCGTGATTTATTTTACCCAGAGCCACCGTGAACCCGTGTGATTCACTTTACTTTTTTTCACAATTTAATCGTCAGTTTGTGATTTTAACGCGACTCGCTGTATCTGCAATAACACGTTATTGTGTACCTCTGAATCTAAATGCAACACACGACTGCGAGTCACACGAACTTATCGGCGGCGGTTGACTTCAAACAAGCAAGCGCTATGCAGAAAATTCGTCTGCTTGAAAAACACGACCTTGCGTGATCAGCTTCCGGGCGCCTTTTTTTCAAACTTTCAAAACTTCGAATTGTACTGATCTTGTCTTGATGAAAAAAGAAATCTTCACTGATTTAAGAATGTTTGTGTAAGAAGCTGTCAATTTATTATTAAGATTTTAAAAGTTAGTTCTAGCACCAAAACGAGGCGTCCGATTGTGGTACTAGACAATCTAGCTGTCTGGCCACGCAAAAATACATTCTTTGAAAAATGCTCGCTGTTTACGGAGGGCACCTAGAATATTCTCAAGCGGTGAGTGTTTAAACGAAAGGGTGTTTGTACTGTGTGTCAAAGCCTGACAGTGTCTGTGACCAGAAACTGATGGTTTACGGGAAGCTGAGTGTGAGCTGAGTGTGCCTTTAACATCCTGCTCCGTATGTTTACATCAGGAGACTTACAGAGTCAGGCCGTCTCAGTTTATTGTTTAAACTGCCGAATAGATTACAATAAGAATATATATATATATACCCACCTCGAAACCAATTATTGCATGTTTTAAGGACAAAGCTATGACATTGAACAACGACAACAACAACACACGCATTTAACAAGTGACTTAAAAGTACGAATTATAATTAATGATCATGTAAAAGTAATCGTCAATTATCACATGCGTTGGAAAGTCCATACAGATTTATTTTGTTTTGCAAATCAGGAATTAAGAAGAACAAATTAAGTCGAACCAACCTTTTTGTCCACAATTGTTTTGCTGTGCATAAACGAAACGAGGATGTGGCTAACGTGTCGCAGCTTTATAACCAAGGAGATCAGCCTAAAGTGCTCCCTCGGCGTGAGGACGTAGTCCACTCTCAAAGCTTTTCCAGTGACACTGTTGACAAAGCTGTTCTCAGTTGAACCAACACGTGTTCCATACCCGGCTGTAGGGCTGAAGTCCGTTAGGATTTTAGGAGTTTCGCCATCTTTGCATTGTAGAATCCCTGAATGGGTTGTAGTTGGAGGGGTTGTTGTTGGAGTGGTTGTTGTAGGAGTTGTTGTTGGGTTAGTTGTTGTTGGAATGGTTGTTGTTGGAGTGGTTGTTGTTGAAGTGGTTGGAGTTGGAGTGCTTGTTGTTAAGTTTGTTGTAGGTACAGTCTGGGTGGGTTTGGTAGTGTTCGAACCTGAAATGTAATGATTTTTTTTTGTTATAAATTCAATGGCGTGTTAACCTGCGATTTGCAATCTCGAAAGGGGTCTATTCTGTGCTCTTAGCAAACACTAAAGTTGTAAGCGCTTTGACCGGAAAACGGACAATTCTGACGCAATCGTGGATGACATAAATATATGAGTTATTTCTAATAATGCTGACTGTTAGCAAATGATAACAAGGCATGTCGAGAAAAAAGATATCAAAATGAGCCTTTAGGCGAATTTTGATAGCGTTTTCGAGACATGTCTTGTTATCATTTGCTAACAGTCAGCATATTAGAAATAACGGTTTTATTATCCGTGCTTGGTAACAAACATAATACCCGAAGCGACCCTGCAAGTAAAGTGTCGCCATTTTGGCTTGGTTGGTTACAAGGTAAACAGAGCAAACAAAACAAACATCCAGCACACTTTCAGCTTTCAACAAGTAATCTTTCCCAAAAAGTTTAATTCACAACGTGTCCCTTCTTTTCTGTGCATAGTATCATAAAAACACTCAACATCAACAACAACAAAACAGAACAGACTCGAAAATGCTAACAAACCGAAAGTCCGAAATTGGAACGTACAGTTCTCGGAAGAGCCATCTCAAATGTTGCACATTTGTGTTGCGCATGCGCAGTTGAATGCGGTTAAATGTCAGTGGAATTGAATGTTGATCGTTGCATGCGAGAGGTCACAGTGATGGAACATTGGCGGATTTGGTCTCGTTGGAGGCATGGCAGGTTCGTATTCCGGGTCGAAAAGAGCTGCTACTTCGTCGTTGCTGAGTTCCACGTCCTGTCGGATCGTCTGCTGGCTTGTGACAGTCGCCGATGCAACGAGACGACCGCGTTCGATTCTGCTTCCCGTCGAAGTTCCGCGGGCTGGTTCTCCCCGCGAAGTATGACTTGGGAGCAGTGCCAACTGCCTATTCTCTGTGAGCTGGGACGACATGGCAGCTGCCATCTCTAGTTTTTTGGCGGTGGATGTTTTTTCAATCAATCAATCAATCAATGACGCTTATATCGCGCATATTCCGTGGGTACAGTTCTAGGCGCTCTGCAGTGATGCCGTGTGAGATGAAATTTTATACGGCCAGTAGATTGCAGCCATTTCGGCGCATATTTACCTTTCACGGCCTATTATTCCAAGTGACACGGGTATAGGTAGACAATTATTAACTGTGCCTAAGCAATTTTGCCAGGAAAGACCCTTTTGTCAATCGTGGGATCTTTAACGTGCACACCCAATGTAGTGTACACGGGGGGGGAGGGTTCGGACACCGAAGAGAGTCTGCACACAAAGTTGACTCTGAAATAAATTTCCGCCGAACCTGGGATCGAACTCACGCTGACAGCGGCCAACTGAACACAAATCCAGCGCGCTACCAACTGAGCTATATCCCCGCTACGGTTGGAGGGAGTTAACAGTTTTGTGACCGGTGACACTGATAATGTCAATTGGACTGAAGTTCTTGTCTGCGAGTAGTGTTGCACCCGTCGCTCGCACGCTGTGGTTTGTGTGCATCTGCGACAATTGACACAGCTCACTCAGCTTTGCCATGAACTTCTTCATAGTATGGACGCCCATGGGTCTGTTGTCATACCATGTTTCGTCATCTCCATGGAACGTGTTGATAGGGAATTGCCAAAGACGCTCACACTTCGGATTTAGCAGAGACAGGTACTTGTTGTAGCTGTACACTGGACAGCTGCTGTCCCCAGTCTCTGGCATGACTCCAGTCACAAGTTCTTCATCTCCAGCTCTGTGATTCTTGGTGAGTTCATCAAACCGCTTGATTACATATTGTTTCCCTGTTGTTTGATCGATCTTCACTCCGAACGTGTCTTTCGTCATTTTCTCAAAGTTTTCCAGGCCCCGTCTAAAAAAATAAAACCGGACATCAAACTGAACCTTGTTCAAAAGGCCCGTGGGGGTGTTGGGAGACATGAATTTTGATGCGTATAGGGTTTTGAGATCTTCTTGATTGATGGCAGGTGTGTGTTTGACGTCTGCGTTCCCTTCCGCTTTTAGTTCCTGCATGGCAACTTTGAATAGTTCATTGCTGGAATGAAACTGGCTGCCAGTCATTATGTTGAATGGTTTGTTGTGGGGAGGATATGAAAGATATCTGTTTAGTCCGTACATCAGTGCTTGCAGTGACTTTCCTCTGTACAACTCGTTTTTCTCTGTGCGCACGCTCATGTAGAAATGCCCAAGAACCTCGTTGAGTTGCTCAGGGGTAAAATCCTCAAAGTTGACTGCTTGTCGTTTTTGTCTGAGGAAATCTCGCAGACTCTTTGCAGCGTTTATGTTGGCTCTCTAAAACAGAAAGAACAAAAATAGCCTTTAATTTCATTTTTAAGTATTGTTTACTACTTGACAGACAACAATTGCCTTTTTGTGGTGTAGGGTATTTTTTTTATTCGCAGGGGTTGCTTGCACACATTAAGTGAGCTATGCATATATATGCATGGTGTTGTGTTTAATGTTTGCGATCTGTGTTCATTAATTGTTGTGAAAGTTTAGTTATCCATACCATGGGTGGGTTTATTACATTTGTTAATGTAAATTTGTGCAGAGCTGGAACTCAAGAAGGCATCTTTATCATAGCTCTCTAGGCTCTTTGTTTTTGTTCTTGAATCATTTTTCACTTCCAGCCTGTGTTTCCAAATCCCTAGCCAAAAACACTAAATTTTTTATTGATAAATCTCTTGTTATTATTCATTTTAAAATTTGTTAATTACATTCATGGGGGATTTATTTGAAGGTTTGTTACTTGACTGCACGTCACTCAGCATTGGTAACATTACTGCTATTGATAACATTCATTATTAAGCTTTATCAGTGATATCACTGGGCGGGGATATAGCTCAGTTGGTAGCGCGCTGGATTTGTATTCAGTTGGCCGCTGTCAGCGTGAGTTCGATCCCAGGTTCGGCGGAAATTTATTTCAGAGTCAACTTTGTGTGCAGACTCTCTTCGGTGTCCGAACCCTCCCCCCGTGTACACTACATTGGGTGTACACGTTAAAGATCCCACGATTGACAAAAGGGTCTTTCCTGGCAAAATTGCTTAGGCACAGTTAATAATTGTCTACCTATACCCGTGTCACTTGGAATAATAGGCCGTGAAAGGTAAATATGCGCCAAAATGGCTGCAATCTACTGGCCGTATAAAATTTCATCTCACACGGCATCACTGCAGAGCGCCTAGAACTGTACCCACGGAATATGCGCGATATAAGCGTCATTGATTGATTGATTGATTGATTGATATCACTAAATGAGCAAATCAAATGTGAATTACCTTTGTAGCTGCTGGTGTCAGCAACATCTTTTTTGCCTCCAGTTCTTCAGTTGAGTACTCGACATGTCGTTTGTTTGCCATGTTGCCAAAAGCACATAGGTGTAGTCTGCTACTGACAGCACCAAAAAGAGTTGCTTCCCTTTATTCAGTATTAAACTTACTTGCCCTTCTATTTCCCTCCAACCGACAGAATTTGCTTTTTAACACATTTTACACAGTAAATTGCATGGGAAAAATGTCAAAAAGGGACATTCAGTGGAACAATTCACCCTGATGTTTCTTATATTAATTTTTATTTTGTCGTGGTGATTTTGAATGCGATAAACAAAAAGGGTCCCGCCTTGACCGTTATAACATTTAACAGGTCACCTAGAATCAGTCCTGATTGGTCACATAGCGATACAGGGCACTAGAATGATAATAAACAGCTATAATGTGTTTTCAGCGTAGCAATAGGTAGAGGTTACACGCCGAGTCACAGTGATTATTAATAATAATGGTCGAAGTTGGCGGATCGTGAAAAATGCGAGCTAGCGAGCTTTTTCATGACCGCGAACTGAGACCATTATTTTTGATAATCCCTGAGACGAGGTGTGTAACCTCTTTATTCCTCCTTTCTTCAGTTATTCAAAGAAAACAGGAGTTTTTGTGCGAAAGTTTGATCGAATCCGAATCACTCAACCAGTCAACCTGCGCAGGCGATCGATTAATGCGCGGTTGTATAGTTCCGTGCAAATCATTCCATTCTGTTAACACTTCTTGTCAGTTTCCCTGTTTTGGACTAAAATCAAGTACACAGATATGCTGTTATTCTGCTGTGGCGGTAAAGGCAGATATTGTGTGTTCTGTTTATGTTTTAGTATCGCTTAGGATAATGTTCTTTCGTCAAATGAGACTAGCAGACGAAATTTTGCACCTGTGTTCCAACGTTAGTTACTGTATGAAGTTCAGTTTTCTGGGGAAAATAGTGTATGAAAACGCTTAAAGTTGTTTAAATTGATGAGATGTGTGCATTTGGTTGCGTGTGATCTGTTTATAGAATGAAATATTGTTGAAAACTGACCGTCGGATTGCAGTCAGTGTTGTCGAAGAAACTGAGTGAAGGGGAACTACTCTTGTCGCTGGACAAAGTATGAGTTACTTGCCTTGGGAATTTGCTTGTGATGAACGTTTGTGCACCGCAGATCTAGATTCAGAAAACAACCGAACTCATGGATTTTATGTGGAGATTTCAGAAAACAACCGAACTCATGGATTTTATGTGGAGATTCATGTGTTCAGGCCTGTTGTTGTTAATTTAAATGCAGTATGTTTGTATTGTTTGCTCCAGAGATGTATAGTACTTCGTACGTATAGAGCGTTCGGAATTTTTCAGTCGCAAAAGTAGTACCATAGATATCCCAATACACATCTATGGTAGTACCGAAACAGAACAGCTTCTCAACCCATTGCACTATCGAGGATTCAGGCTGTTGCTGGCTCGTTATTTGTTTGGTTGCTGGGTCATTATCGAAAAATAACTAGCTCTACAAGTTTACAGAGGTAAAGAAGCAGAGGGGGGAATAAGGTCTGTTGTCATCATTTTCACGAGTTTTCATTCACAAGTACCTGGGAAATAAATCTCATGTTCCCCGGGGAATAAATCCCCGGTTACCATAGTTGCAGGAAGCCCTATTACATGGATAATCAAAAGCAAACCCAATAGAAACGCTCGAGGATTCTTCGGCTCTTTTCATTGGCGTTTCCCCAGACCTAAACAGACGACACTGCTTCGCCAAGTTCCAAATACGAACTGGCAAACTGGCAAATGTAAACAAAAAACAAAACTACCTCATCAAAGGTCATACATTTATACTTTATCGCAAACAAATGAAACCTATCGATATGTTTTATCTTCTCACAAAGTCATGGAGTGCGTGTATCTCTGTTTGGAGAAACACGAACGTCAAGTTTAAGTCAGACCAATTGACCCCTGACACACACATTTTGACCCGTGCACAAGACGTTGTATCGATAAACTAAGCGCAAATAAAAAAATAATAATAAAAAAGCAAAGAACATAGCAACAAGAAATGAAGACATCTGACAAAGCGAAGCAAGCAGAATGACAAGTCTAATGAAAAACAGAGAGGCAATGAGAAACAAGATCGCGATTATCTTTCCTTCGCGGCACGACGCAAATCGTTTGTGTCCTTTGACCCAATTCGTGCAGTGCTGCACGATGCAAATCTTCTGTGACCTTTGAGTCAACGTAGCTTCAATATTCGATTACTAATATTTACCACTGAATACCGAGGGGTGGAATACCGAGAGGGGCAGGGTGGTAGGGCGATGGTGAAATGTAATGAAGAGACACGTGTAGCAATAAGAGAAAACCGATTCTGCAATAACACAAACAAGAACAAAAAACCCAACACTGACCTATATGAATATTTAATCAATAATATGATCGTCTGCGTTGCAGGACGGTGTGCAAGTGAAGGGTTGGGGGGGGGGGGGTAACTTGATCATTAATTTGTGTGTGTCAGTGTTTGTGTTCATAGACTGATTGTGAGGGAGGGGGAGGGTGGGGTGTGTTTCAGGTTTTGGTGTGGGTATGAAACGAGCAAAACAATACCCACACCACAAAATCTTGGAGGCAAAAAACACTCGCCGTCGCATCATTTTGTCCGCACAATATTATATGCACCAACAACCGGAAAGAAAGGTGACAATGGAAAAAGACTCATCTTTGCTTCCTGCGATTCCTTGCCCCCGACTCGAACGTCGCACGATAATCCACATAACAGATCTGTTGTGAGATGGTCAACGCTGACTGTGCAAGCAAATCACCTCGTTTGAAATACGACAATCCCATCGCTCGAATGCAACATGTGGGCACTATTGTCTCAAAGGCGCTTACTGTTGGTTTCACACACCACTCTGTAGTCGGAACCTACAGAACTTCGCATCCTCAAACCTGACATACTTGTCTCAACATTATAAACTCAAATCACACACAGTAAGTTGCTTTCGCACGCCAGCTTTGAACAACGTGCTGGGGCCCCGAACATGCATTATAATAACAGAACTCGCGTTTCAAACCATGGCTCCCTATGTTGATTTTTCACTTGATGTTGAACCACCAAAATGATGACAAAAACGATGTTTGATGGTGTGTTGCCAGACCAGCTTTTTTGTCGGTCCTCGGGGGGCATATCGACTTTTGTTTCATATTTATTGACCGCGGCCTTCGGCCTTGGTCAATAAATATGAAACAAAAGACGATATGCTCCCCCTCGGACCGACAAAAAAGCTGGTCTGTCAACAACCCATCAAACATCTTATAATATTTAGACGAGACAAGTATAATGCCGACGAGTCGAACACGAGTCGCATTATACTTGTTCGAGTCTAAATTTCGGACCCTATTGCTACGCTGAAAACACAATAGCGTTTATATTGCTATTCTGACATTATATTCTGTGTTAAAGTCATGTTTTTGTCAACAACAACTACTAGAATGGTCCATTTCGTCTCATCATCATCATCATCATCATCATCATCATCATCATCATCATCATCATCATCATCGTCGATGTCGTCGTCTTTATCATCATTGTCATTATTATCATCATCAGCAGCAGCATTATCATCATCGTCGTCATTGACGTCATCATCGCCGGCATCATCATCATCATCAACATCATCATCATCATCATCGTCGTCGTCGTCGTCGATGTCGTCGTTTTTATCATCATTGTCATTATTATCATCATCAGCAGCAGCATTATCATCATCGCCGTCATTGACGTCATCATCGCCGGCATCATCATCACCATCATCATCATCATCATCATCATCATCATCATCATCATCATCATCATTTAATCAACAATAAAGCAGCAGCAGCTGCTGCAAGCACAACCGCAGCACCACCATCGTCGTCGTCATCGTCATCGTCGTCTACATTATATGACTAAGTGCCAAAAGGTGCTCACAGAACAGAAGACGGCTTTTGTTTTAAAATAAAAATGTTTCTAAAAACGTTTGTCTGCTGAAAATTGGTGTGTGTGTGGATGAATGTGCGAAGATATAGTGGACATAATTTCGTGTGTCTGACTTGAACGGTTTTGAAGTTATCCTTGTTTAAAGTCAAAAATAACGCCAAAACCGGCCATCTGAAAGCGGACATCGTGATACCTCGTGTTTTGAATATGCCACAGAAAAATAACAAGAAGCACAAATGCCTTGCATTTAGTTTGATTGAATGCCTGAAACATCGCTTAACAGACGAGACCAAACGTCCAATCTAAATCTCGAGATAATTTTTTTTTTTTTCGATAACCGAATTTTAAGGTGTCGCACGCAAGATGTGTCGTCATCACGGCATACATTTTTCAATCGCAGATATTTACTAAATTTCTTTTTCAAAAACTTTGGAATTGATGTCGACACGTCAAGCGATAACGGTGTATCAAACTGCTGACTTTCAAGTAATCCAGCAAAGACTGCAGAACTTTTGAACAGCATTTTTGAAAACGATCTGAAAATGTCGTCATATCTTGCGTGCGACATAATGTTCGGTAATTAACGGTTATTTTCTTTTAAAAACAAAACTTACATGTACAAGGATCTACTTCATCTAGAGAACCACGTGACACATTCTGTGTTCAAAATTTGTGAAGAAATCACGAACCACGAATGCGCTACCAAGTGTTGAAATTATGTCGTCAACATCTTTTGAGATCTTGCGTGCGACACCATCTTGCGTTCAACATAAAATGTCACTACCTTATCGAGTTTAATGGGAACACTAACTATTTGTTGTCTTAGTTTAATCTTCTTAATTATAAGCGTAATAAAACCGAACTTCCAAGATGAATTTTAATTGAGATTAGCGAAAGAGCGGGTACGCAAGTCGACCTTAAAGCAACAAAATAAAAACACGAGCGTTTGTCGTGATGTCTTTGCGTGCAACACATTCTCAAAAAAGAAAATGTATTATTTTCTGAGACTTTTTTAAGTTAAAACCTTGAAACTTCACATACATTTGGGGCTAAATCGCCCCCATGCATGGTAAAAGTCTTGTTGACCCTTGTCAAATTTCAAGGTCACGGCTGGGTCACATGGAGATAAAAAAACGGAAGAAAAATATTTTTTCAGAGATTTTTGAAGCTAGAACCTTGAAACTTCAAACAACGCTTTTGCTTAATCATCATTCGACAAGGAAACTTTCAGGTTGATCTTTGAGAAATTTGAAGGTCATAGCAAGGTCTCGTGTTGGTTAAAAAAAAAACCACGGAAATTAACCTTTTTCTCAGAATTATTCAAAGCAAGAACCCTAAAGTTCACACACTTTTGGGCTTAATAGCCTCCATACACGGTGGAAGTCTGGTTTGACCTTTGTCTAATCTCAAGGTCACGTATGGGCCAATATATTTTTTTAATTATCACTTTTTTCCGTTGTTTTTAAAGGGAGAGCCTACGAATATCATAAACGCCGTAGCTCAATGATTCTCCAACACAAAGAAGTTCAGAAAGATCCTTGTCAAATGTGAAGGTCACAGCAGGGTCTCGTACGGGTAAAAAACAAACAAACAGACAATAATCCTTTTCACAGCTTTGTGGTAAGCTAGAAACTTGAAACTTTACACACATTCAGGGCTTGATAACGATTTGACACGGTGAAAGTCTGGTTGACCCTTGTCAAATCTCAAGGTCACAGCCGTGTCGCTCATGGGTTAAAAAAACAGACTGTTATCCATTTCTGCTTTATTTCTAAAGTTAGAACCTTGAAACTTCATACAACGCAATCGATCAATTATCCTTCGACATGGAGAAGATCAAGTCGATCCTCAACAAAATTCAAGGTCACGACTGGTTCTCCTGCCTGTAAAAAACGGCTTTTTTTTCTCAGACACTTGTGAAGCTAGAACTTTGAATCTTCACGCATGTTCGGGCCTGAATAGCCTTCTGACATGTTGGAAGTCTGGTGACCCTTGTACAATTCAAGATCACAGCTGGGTTGCGTATGGGTGGCATTGCTTTTGAAGCTGGAGAAATTGCGCTTGGTATAACACATTTGCTTGATAATTCTCCGAGATGGAAATTAAAGCTTAAGTTGAGTCTTGTAAAATTTCAAGGTCGCAACAGGGTCGAGTTGGGATCATCAAAATGGAAAATTATCAATTTATTGACCATTAATTTTGTACATCTAGAACTTTGAAAATCCACACAAGTTGGGTGCTAAAACGCCAGCCTTCAGGCATGGTAGAAGTATAATTGACCCTTGTCAAATTTCAAAGTCACAACTCGGTCGCGTATGGCTTAACAAGGATAACAAATGATTTTCTACATTGCCTTTAAAGCAATAGCCTTGGCACTTCGCACAACGCCTTTGCTTAATGATTCTTCAAATGTTTCTCGTCAAATTTCAAGGTCACAGCGGGGTTGAGTTGAAGCACAAATAATGCGAAGTTATGAAATTATCAAACTTATTGTAAGCTAGAGAGTTGAAACTTCATCGATGACCTTTACACGTGACTACAGTATGGGTGATAATACTCAAATTACAAAGTCACAGCTATTGGGGTCGAGTGCAGGCCAGAAAGTTGATTCCTTTTAAGCTTCAAAACGTGGCTACGTTATGGTCACTAGCTCGTATTTATATTTCTGAGGCTAGAACTTAAACACATGTGTATCTTTGTAGATCTAGAGCTTGAGCTCTTCCAAACATGACCCAAGTCTGGTTGACCAAAGTCAAATTTTAGGGTCACAACAGGGTCAATTTGGGATCTTAAAATGGGAAATTATCAATGTTTTGAACATTTTTAAAACTAGAGTTTACACTTTAACCATTTCTAGGGTTGGATGCCCCTTCTGACGTGACCAAAGTCTGGTTGACATTTGTGAAATGTCAAGGTCACAACGGAGTGATGTTCGAATCAAAATATGGAAAAAGTATTAATTTCTTGAAGATTTTAAAAGCTAGACCAATGACATATCATTCGCTTCTATAGGATTCGATGACCTTCAAACATGAACCAAGTTTGGTCGACCTAGGGGTATGGTTTGGGTAAAAAATGTAAAAATGTAACTTTATTAAACGTCTGTTCATACCAAAACCAAAGTCTAGTTGATCTGTTTCAAGTTTCAGGGTCACAGTGTGGTCAATATTTCGTAACAAAGCAAAACATATTGTTTGAAAAGTGTATGGAGCTTACATCTTGGATACTTCCAACTGTTTTGAGGTTTGACTACTTCTGGACATCGAAGTCTTGTCTGGTTGATCCTGGTTATATTACTAGGTCACAACAGGTTTGAGTTCGGATCAACAATGATCAGATCGTCACTTTCTTTAATGTCAAGTGAGCTAGAACAACAGATAATTTGGTTCTTATCTATATTCCGTGTGGCAAAAAGTGAGTCGCATAAAGATTTTCTCTGTTTGTGTGACTCCAAATTGACCCCTCTGAAAGCTTCACGTATCATGAAAATTGGCATCACTTTTATCATAAACCTAACAGCATCAAACCTTTGGAGCCTTGGCGTTTCAGAGGTATTACTAGAAGGCATTAGTGAAAATGCCACATTTATATTATGGACCTCAACGCAATCCCGCTGTGACCTTGACGTTTGACTTTATCAACCAGACTTTCACCATGCGTGGACAACATCATACACTATAAAACGCGTGGGAAGAATTTAACAAATTTTCTAATTTTGATCCAGATGGGACACTGCTGTGACCGTGAAATTTGACAAACATTAACCAGGAGGTCCCTTTTTTGTAAAAGATTTTATCAAATCCTGAAAGTGTGTAAAATGTAATGGATCCAGCTTTAAAACATGCAAGACTATGACAATTGTCCAGGTTGGAAAGAAACTTTAATCTTGCTGTGGCCTTGAAATTTGAGGAGGTTTGATGTGACTTGCATTATACCTGGGGGTCATCAAACTTTGGTAGTGTGCCAAGTTTCAACACCCTAGCTTCAAAAACATGCGAGATAACCCCAATGACACATTTATATTTTTGACCTCAACAAGACCCCGCTGTGACCTTGATGCTTGGCGTTTTCAACAAGACTTTATAAAGACTAGACAGTGTAAAGGACAGCATACTCTAGAAATGTGTGTATTTTCACAGCTCGTGCTATAAACGCATTGACGAAATGAAAATATTCGAAATTTTGAACCAAACCTGACCCCGCTATGACTTTGAAATTGACAAAGATTAACCAGGTCACTTTCTTTTTAAATGTCATCAACATTCTAAAAGTATGTAAAGTTGGCTAAAGTGTAATGTTTCTAGCTTTAAAACATGTAAGACAACGAACATTTTCCAATTTGGAAAGCAACTTTACACCTGACTGTGATTTTTGAATTTGACACATCTTGGATACTTCCAACTGTTTTGAGGTTTGACTACTTCTGGACATCGAAGTCTTGTCTGGTTGATCCTGGTTATATTACTAGGTCACAACAGGTTTGAGTTCGGATCAACAATGATCAGATCGTCACCTGCGCCACACAAGGGGGTCATTAAACATGCGAGAAATCCTCAATGACAAATCTTTATGTTTGACCTCAACGCAACCCTGCTGTGACCTTGACCTTTTCAACCTAAACTGTAATCGTGTGTAGAGGTCATCATGCACTAAAAATGTCTGTATTTTCAAAGTTTGTGTTATAAACGCGCTGAATGAATTGACACTATTCCAAATTTTGAACCAGATGTGACCCCACTGTGACCTTGACATTTTAGAAAGATTAACCAGGTGGTCACTTTTGTTCTGAAATTCTGAAAGTATGTAAAGTATGTAAAGTCTAACTGATCTAGTTTTAAAACATGTAAGACGTACGACGACAATTGTCCAGTTTGGAAAGAAAATTTAACCTAGCTGTGACCTTGAAATTCAATGTGGTTTAATGTGATCTGTACCATATCTGGGGGTCACCATACTTTGGTAGTGTGCCAAGTTTCAAAGCCCTAGCTTCAGAAACGTGCGAGATAACCTGAATGCTACGTCTCAGTGCCATGTTGAATAATATAACGAACAAAATTCCCGTTATTTGTGAAATAATTTGAGTGCATTTGTCTTTTCTTTTCATAATTGGGTTCCAACATCTGTTGTCTTAGCAAAAATCACAATATCAGTCTTGTTGGTCAACTTTTATTTTTTAGCCCCTTTGTCCGCTTTTCGTGCGCACCTTTTGGCACTTAGTCATATGTCTCCTGGTCATCGTCGTAGTAAGCAGGCACAAGCATTTGACTCACCGCAGGCTGTTATCTTAAGGAATCGGATTTCGATGTGACGGCGTGCCTTTTTCGACAAGACAATAACTGTCAGTCGGTCCATAAAGACGGTCGAGTGGGTCAGTTGGAGAGTTAATGTATTCCTTTTCGTGTGTGTGAAGACCTGTCATGAATCAGTTCATCCATCAAACAAGCAATCAACACTACGCCAATCCATCCATCTATTGATATATCCATCTACCATCCATCTATCTATCTATCCTACCGTCCATCTACCCGGATCCATCTATCAATTTTAGATCAGATTAATTAATCAGTAAATCGTGTCATTCATACGTCTAGTAATCAAACTAAACTACTGGGACATTATTGTTAATTAGATTAAAGGCCCAGTCTGCCTCAAATGGAACGATTTAAATCTTTGCACAAAAAAGCAGTTCTAACCTTGTGGAACACACTTACAACAGCAGTTAATAGCATTTCGTTTGAATGGCTATTTAGCTTGCGTAAACCACACACCAGATTTCGTGATTTATTTTACCCAGAGCCACCGTGAACCCGTGTGATTCACTTTACTTTTTTTCACAATTTAATCGTCAGTTTGTGATTTTAACGCGACTCGCTGTATCTGCAATAACACGTTATTGTGTACCTCTGAATCTAAATGCAACACACGACTGCGAGTCACACGAACTTATCGGCCTCGGTTGACTTCAAACAAGCAAGCGCTATGCAGAAAATTCGTCTGCTTGAAAAACACGACCTTGAGGGATCAGCTTCCGGGCGCCCTTTTTTCAAACTTTCAAAACTTCGAATTGTACTGATCTTGTCTTGATGAAAAAAGAAATCTTTACTGATTTAAGAATGTTTGTGTAAGAAGCTGTCAATTTATTATTCAGATTTTAAAAGTTAGTCCTAGCACCAAAACGAGGCGTCCGATTGTGGTACTAGACAATCTAGCTGTCTGGCCACGCAAAAATACATTCTTTGAAAAATGCTCGCTGTTTATGGAGGGCACCTAGAATATTCTCAAGCGGTGAGTGTTTAAACGAAAGGGTGTTTGTACTGTGTGTCAAAGCCTGACAGTGCCTGTGACCAGAAACTGATGGTTTACGGGAAGCTGAGTGTGAGCTGAGTGTGCCTTTAACATCCTGCTCCGTATGTTTACATCAGGAGACTTACAGAGTCAGGCCGTCTCAGTAAACTGCCGAATAGATTACAATAAGAATATATATACCCACTTCGAAACCAATTATTGCATGTTTTAAGGACAAAGCTATGACATTGAACAACGACAACAACAACACACGCATTTAACAAGTGACTTAAAAGTACGAATTATAATTAATGATCATGTAAAAGTAATCGTCAATTATCACATGCGTTGGAAAGTCCATACAGATTTATTTTGTTTTGCAAATCAGGAATTAAGAAGAACAAATTAAGTCGAACCAACCTTTTTGTCCACAATTGTTTTGCTCTGCATAAACAAAACGAGGATGTGGCTAACGTGTCGCAGCTTTATAACCAAGGAGATCAGCCTAAAGTGCTCCCTCGGCGTGAGGACGTAGTCCACTCTCAAAGCTTTTCCAGTGACACTGTTGACAAAGCTGTTCTCAGTTGAACCAACACGTGTTCCATACCCGGCTGTAGGGCTGAAGTCCCTTAGGTTTTTAGGAGTTTCGCCATCTTTGCATTGTAGAATCCCTGAAAGTCCAACAAATGGTGAACTAGTCTTTTGCTAGTGTTTCTCAAATTTGACTAGCCAGAGAGCAAATGTTACTCGCCAATCCAACCATTTGTTTCAGTAACTTTACTCGCATTTGGCGAGTAGATGAACATTTCTACTCGCCAGTTGCATGCTTCTACTCGCCATGGCGAGTGGAATACTGACCACTTTCAGGGCGTATTGTAGCTGTGCCGTAATCGGAATTGGATGATATAGTGCGGCTTGGGATTTGATCTCAGTCGTTAGAGCTCCGACGTTTTGTGATGAAGCCGTTTATGTTAAAGCCAATGAGTGTTAGAAAAAACCACTTATTTTCCTAACCGTATGCAATACACAGCTTTATATTACATGAAATAGTATATTGTTTTTATCCGCCAAAGTTTTTGTTGTTTGACGATTAACATACAAATAGGATACATACACAAACAAACAAAATCATTTTACCGTGAATGTACTTCCGTTTACCCTGAGCTGAGCAGAAAAGACTCAGGCAGCAGAACAGGAAGGTCCAGATCATCTTGGCTGGAAGTAGAAAAACGTCACGCTCATATAAAAAATACATGTCCCAGTGTTAGGCATTTCTGTAGTGAAACTACAGGGGAATCAACTGGAAGGGTATATATCATGTGTTAGAGAGTACACACTCTCAGACCATCGGAAACCATTGCCACGGTAACGTAAGCAAAACTGCCGATCACGTTTCTTGAGTTGAGCACTTTTTCTTTCAATCAATCAATCAATCAATAAGAAGCTCATATCGCTTATATCCTTATGATACAGGAAGACTTGTTTTGAGAATGTGAAGGTATGCAAAAGCTTTGTGTGGGTTGTTATGCAGTTTTGCTGATTAAAAATGTTGGTGTCAGCTCTTTATCTCATGTTTATCCATCTGTCACCGCACGAGATAGGCAGTTTCCAACTTATAACTAAAATTTGATAGGCAGATTGTTCAGAAACCAAAGAAGGTTTTTTGCGTAAACAAATGACATAGGCAATTATCTTATGAGCGTGACGAAAAGATGGTGTTGGTTTGCTGAACACTTCTTGTTGACCAGTGTTCTATCTACAATACAACACAACATTCAGTATCCGCATTAGAAATATTCATTCTGCCTCACACAAGGACCCATATATATAATAAACATATATTGCCATTTTGATAGACACGGGGGTAATACAGGAGTTTTTATTGGATAGTCTCACACAGCCCCAGCAGGGAGCGGGAGGGGGGGGGGGGACTTGCATTTCTACCGAGTGACGACTTACAGCTATATACTTCATGATTTGCAATCGGTTAGTTGATCCTGTAAATGCGCTGTAAATGAATTTGAAGATAAAAATAAAAGATTGTCAAAATCATTAAAATTCAAATGCAAAGTTAAATTTGGAAATGAAGAAAAATACGCTCGGTTCCGAAACATGTTACGAACAGGAATGTCCCAGACGTCGCATCTTTAGTTTTCGACATACACGTTGCCCTTTATAATGTTTATATTGTCTGTCTTCTCTTTACATCAAAAATGTATTGCCGACGGGCGCAGTGGCGTGGTGGTAAGACGTCGGCCTCCTAATCGGGAGGTCGTGAGTTCGAATCCCGGTTGCTGCCGCCTGGTGGGTTGAGAGTGGAGATTTTTTCCGATTTCCCAGGTCAACTTATGTGCAGACCTGCTAGTGATTTAACCACCTTCGTGTGTACACGCAAGCACAACACCAAGTGCGCACGGAAAAGATCCTGTAATCCATGTCAGAGTTCGGCGGGTTATAGAAACACGAAAATACCCAGCAAGCCTCCCCCGAAATCGGCGTATGCTGCCTGAATGGCGGGGTAAAAACGGTCATACACGTAACAATCCACTCGTGCTAAAAACATGAGTGAACGTGGGAGTCTATAATCCCATGAACAAAGAAGAAGAAGAAGAAGAAGAAGAAGAAGAAGAAGAAGAAGTATTGCTAGTGATAAAAACAAAAGAAAACAGCACAACAACAAAAGTGGTTCACCCAATCTTTCTGTTGCAGACGTTCCGCTCCTGATCCTGGAATACACTTTCAAAATGTGTGACTTGTTATATACAAAATAGAGCACACCTATAAAACGTATATTTGTTTCCGTCCATGTGTTTCTTTCTTAAAGGCACAGTGCGCCTCCCGTAAACCATCACAGATAATGTCAGGCTTTTACACACAGTACAAACACCCTTCCATTTGAACGCTCATCAAACGTAAAGAGCGAGCAATTTTCAATTAATTAATTTTGCGGATTGTCTCAGTAGACAATCGGACTTAACTTTTAAAATCTAAACAATAAATTCACAGCTTGTTACACAAACATTCTTAAATCATAAAAAAAATTTCACCAAGACAAGATCAGTTAAATTCGAAGTTTTGAAAGTTTGAAAAAAGAAACGCCCGGAAGCAGGGTCACGCAAGGTCGTGGTTCTCGTAGCAGACGACGATTTATGGCTATCGCCAGTTCCTCTGAACAGTAAAAAGCCATTGCGAGAGTTCTTGTGAACCACAGCCGTTTGTTTCGTGCATAGTCAGAGGTACATAATAACGTGCTATTGCAGATAAGCTCACAGCAAGTCGCATTCAAATTACTAACTGACGACTGCATTGTGAAAAAGGGAAACTGCATCACACGTGTTCAAAATAAATTCTTTGAAAATTACTCGCTCTTTACGTAGGGCACCTAGGATTTTCTCAAGCGGTGAGTGTTTCAATGAAAGGGTGTTTGTACTGTGTGTAAAAGCCTGACAGTATATGTGATGGTTTACGGGAGGCTTACTGTGCCTTTAAGCCATCCAGGCGCATGTTTTTACTTGTTTGTACTTCTTTTCAGAAGTAATGAATATCAAACGGGAGTTTGTGATGTTGTTTTTGTCACTGTTTGAACATGTATCTCTTTACTCTTGAACATGGCGAACTTTAAAAACCACAAGGAACGTTTATTGTGTTTCCCTTTTTGCAAAATCATCACGCTCATATGATAATTGTCTATGTCATTACACCCCCGGTATAGGGGTGTGTATAGGATTCGGTCGATGTGTTTGTTTGTTTGTTTGTGTGTTTGTGTTCGCATATAGATCTCAAGAATGAACGGACCGATCGTCACCAAACTTGGTGAACAGGTTCTATACATTCCTGAGACGGTCCTTACAAAAATTGGGATCAGTCAAACACACGGTTAGGGAGTTATTGGTGGATTAAGATTCTACAAGGACTTATAGAGGGACATATTAATGGTCAAAGGGAAATAACCTTCTCAGTTGGTGGCAGTGAGAATGGTAAGGACGGGGGTGTTTTTCCTACCTCGGAGGAATTTCTTGTTTTTTATGTTTTGAGAAAAACGCAACAAACTTTTTTTGGTTTCTGCCTCTCTCATTTTAGTTATAAGTTGCAAACTGCCTATCTGGAGCGGTGACAGCTGGATAAACGTGAGAGAAAGAGCTGACAGCAACATGTTCAATCAGCAAAACTGCATAACAATCCACAGAGATTGTGCATACTTTCACATTCTCAAAACAAGTCTTCCTGTATCATAATGAAATAGTGCCTAACTCAAGAAACGAGATTGGCAGTTTTGCTTACGTTACCGTGGCAATGGTTTCCGATGGTCTGAGAGTGTGTACTCTCTAACACATGATAGATTCCCTTCCAGTAGCTTCCCCTGTAGTTTCACTACAGAAATGCCGAACACTGAGATAGGTATTTTCTTATGAACGTGACGAAATTGTTCTTCAGCCCACCCGAATGTGTAGTGTAGCAGACGATTATCTGCTTTCAACCAGATATATACTGTTCAAAAAAAGAAACGCATAGCTTGTAATATTTGGTTAATTTAGTTATATGGCTACAAGGATATCCACCAAACTGCAGAAAATGTTTATCTGGTCGTCGACCTTTTGTCCATTGCCACAAGTGAGCTCTGCACGTGACGCATGCGTTATCAGTGGCTACAATGTCAAAATTGCTCATTTGGCATGACCACTCGTCATGCTTCAGTGTAATCTCGTGAAACTCGGGGAATATTGAGCTCTCACCATGTCTTCCAAAACCCATAAAAGCGGATTGTTCGCCACAAAGAAATCAGACGACAATTCAGCGACGAAAGATGGCCCGATTGAGCAGAGAAGACCGCCAAATTGCATTGGGTCGTTTACAAGCAGGCCAAAGTCAAAGTGCAATCGCCAGGCACTTCCACGTGTCCCAGAGCACCATCAGTAGACTGTGGGTCAGGTTTCAAGCCACTGGCTCCGTTGCTGACTTGCCACGAGCGGGAAGACCAAGGGCGACAACTGCTGCTCACGACCGCTTCATACGGCTCCGCCACCTCCGGAATCGTTTCCTGTCGGCCTCATCTTCTGTCCAGGCTCTCCCCGGGCCACACCGATTATCGGACCAGACCGTGCGGAACCGCCTGCATGAAGCTGGTTTGAGAGCTCGCAGACCTCACAGAGGAGCTGTCCTCACCCGCCGCCATCGCCAGAACCGAGTGCAGTGGGGCAACCAGCACCTTCGCTGGACCGTCCGGAATCACTGGAGACACGTGTGGTTCAGCGACGAGTCCTACTTCCTGCTCCAGCGACATGATGGTCGGAGGAGGGTCTACCGGAGAGTAAACGAACGTTACGCGCCCAACTGTGTGGATGAGGCACCCGTTCATGGTGGTGGAGGCGTCATGGTGTGGGGGGCGATCAATACCGCTGGAAGGAGCACCCTGGTGCACGTCCAAGGGCGCATAACTGCCCAGCGATACGTGGAGGGAATTCTGCGCCCACACGCCCTTCCTCTTCTGGCTGACCAGGATGCCATATTCCAGCAGGACAACGCTCGCCCGCACACAGCACGACTCACCACCCAGTTCCTCACCGACCACCATGTCCAGGTGCTTCCCTGGCCATCCATGTCGCCAGACATGAACCCGATAGAACACCTCTGGGATGAATTGGACAGACGTGTGCGCAGGCGAGAAGAAGCGCCGGCAAATCACCGCGATCTATTGCAGGCACTTCAGGAGGAGTGGGACACCATCCCACAGCAAGATATCCGGCATCTGATCCAGTCCATGCCCAGAAGGTGCCGGGCAGTTGTTGCTGCTCAAGGCAGTCACACCCCCTACTGACTTGACAGCCTCGGCACCCAATCGTATTGATTGACTGATTGATTTGAAGATGCAAATGAACTGTGTGTGCATTCAACTGTGTCCATACCAAATTTCAAACAAATAATCTAAATATTGGATTTTCTGTTAATTTTTTCGAAAAATAAAACAAATTTGGCAAGTAGCAACTATGCGTTTCTTTTTTTGGACAGTATATATACTGCGTGGTGCCATCAGTGATGCATACCAGAAGACGTAAATGTAGTCCGGTACATTTGGATAGTCCTAAAGAAAAATCGAAACAAATAGTTTACTCGCCTCAGACCTTTGGAATTTCGGCATTTAGTTGTGTGTCGTTTGTTCCTTGTAGCTGTCTATAGTTTGCAAGAAAGCAACGCGTACAAAGTCTTCAAAAGGTAAATTTGCAAGTAACGACTTTGAGCTACCTCTAGATTTGGATGCTGGAAATGCTCTGTATTTGAATTCGCAGGTAAAACCATACATTTTCAAAACTTTTAAGATGTCGAGACTTGGATGATTAAAAAGTACTCTTCCTCTGTGTATCTGTCTTCCAGTCATGGTTGTCCTTCGGGGTCCGAAGAAGACTTTGAGTTTTGCAGCTTATCTGTGCAGTCTGAGGTGGCTCTGCAATCATTTTTTTCTGTAGGCGCAGAATCTGGAACAGTTAGGGCACTGGAAGTCAGTTGTGGTCACTGCCGGTGTTGCGCTGTATCGTTGTTTTCTCGCTGTGACAAGTCTCTGACATCGAAGTTTGCAGAGGCCCGAGGTACTGGGGCTCGCCAGCATGACCGATCTTTGGCATCCCCCTCCAGCTCCATCGGTGATAAGTTGTAAAACGGACCTGTGCGGGAAAAATAAATATATTAGGCACACCACTCCCTGCTGCTGAAGTTTTAAAATTAATTAATGTATATTGTGTCCGTTTTGCAAGATATGATTCTAAAAAGGCACAAGCAGAGTCACCTTTTAAATAACAATGTTATTTCTTTAACAGTAATGAGTGGTCTACAAGGTCAACAGGTTTTTTTTAAAGTCCAGGAATAACGCTGTCGTTATATTGGCCTTGTAAATTGCAGCTTACCAAGTTTCACATAAAGAATTGAGGGCGGTGTGGCAGGAATGCTTTGCAGACTGAAATGGATGAAACAAATGTATTCGTTCCACATATTCAAGTAAACATTTTTGAATGTGCTTTTCCAATGGTTTAGAAAGAATACGAAAGAGGGAAATAGGTCTTAAAGGCCAACATCCAAAAGAATTTTTCTCCTGGAGCGACCTAAACTTGAACCCGTCGCTATTCTTGCATGTCTGTTTACTTCGTGCTGCACGCAAAAATCGAGCGACTTCCTTGCCGCGTGGATTGACGAAGCTATTTTATTCTCGTGACTGAAAACACTGCAGTGCGTGCAGTTTTTGACGAGCCGCAGGAGCGGCGACTCATATGGTCTCGGCTCGAAAGCTGTCTGTGGAGGCTGCGTGCTATAATTAGCTGACCTGCTGCGCGAGCAGTCACTGCAGAGTTTTGAGATAACTTTGTAACACGTTTTATTTTATGCTCCTCAAGAATACAACTTTGGGCAACGTGCCACGTAAAACTACACGCAACAAGGATTCAGTAGGTACCAAACATGCCTTGGTCAGAAGTAAAATGTAAATGAATCTTTATAAAGAAGTAGGCTACTTCAAACGACAGCCACAGCCACGGTTGGGTTCACGGCATCAAACCGATGCGACTCTCCGTCATATCATACACGTAATCTATCAAATAGATGACTAATAAACATGTAAACTACATGTATACGTCTATCGTCGGACATAAGAAAGGAGAGCTTCCCCCGGGCCTGTGCATGTGTTGTTCGTTGTGCGTGTGTAAATGTACACAACAAACTGACGACAAAACTGAGACAGACCTCTTTCGCTTCAGTCTTGCAGAATTTAAAGACGAATACAGGTAAATCGTGCATTATACTAACTGTTTGGTAAAAGTATCAAACGTTTCTTTTTATAAATAAGTGGCAGGCTTACAGGAATACAAAGAGGCGCAAGTTGAAAGTAATGGATATATCTCTGGAAGATGCCATCAGTCCAAGTTGTCAAATGAAATCAAAGATGACAGAAACAGAAGTTTTCCATACAAATGTTGGTGTTTTAAAGGAAGTTGGCATTCTTTCAGATAATGATATAGACGAGGTGGCTGTTTGTTATGAAGTTTCAACAAGCCAACATTCAAATGATTTTACTTCATCTACAGATTTTTTAAATTCAGCACTTTATAACTGTCATTATGAACTTGGAATCAGAGAGAGATCGTCTTTCCATTGTCATTCATGCCATAGATTTTTGTTTCAGAATCAATGTTTCACATGGCGTTCACAAGAGAGCATGCGAAGTTTCCGACAGTCTTTAGGATTTGTAAAAAAGGCCGTGTTTTGCTGTACATGCAAAAACTACCTGTCAAAAGGGAAAGTGCCTAACAGATTGCAACAACATTCCTATTTTAAGCTCAGCCACACGCCGACATGGAAGTTCAATGGTACTTTCAAACTTTTTCTTCTCTTCGTCGTATTTGATTTCTTTCTATTTCATAAGTCGAGTGCATATGATTTCGGCTCGTGTTCATCGTGAGATGGACTTAGTTTCTTGTATTCTGTGGGTTCGACAGATTAACTAAATGTTGTAATTTCGCCTTACGCGACTTGTTCTCTCTCTGTTGGCAGCGTGTAATGCAGCTGGTTAGAAATTAGAGTATTATTTTGCAAAGTGTGTACCAAAAGTTTGTCATGAGCTGCTTTAGGTTTGGGGTATGGGTTGGTTTGATATTTCCTCCTTGCAGATCAAATCTGTATTCATTTTTGATGTTGTGTCTTATTTTGTGAAAGGAAACATGCAGACTGACTGAACGCATATATATAATTACTAGAATGAATACCCGCTTCGCCGGGTAGCCGGCTTCGCCGGGAAGAAGTACTTAGAGCCGTACGCCGGCTTCGCCGGGTCCGAACAATGGACCCGCCAAGCTTAGGTCCCTCCCAGACTCGTGGAATGGGAACAGCACGAAAATGATTCAGTGGCCATAATGCCATTCCTGACCATATCGAGTCCCATCCTTGTCGACGAATGTAACCGTGTTAATCACCTTTGGAGGCGAACTCCACTCAAACAGGACTGAGCAAGTTATGGCTTTTCAAAGGAAGGCCAGTACATAAAATTACGTTAAAATTAATATTAAAAGTCCTACGGTTTTGAGCCATTAAGGACTTGAGTGTTTGTCCGCTTTCAAAAAGAGGAAAGAAAGAAACAAAAAATAAGGAGAGGAGGGCAGGGGGTGGGGTTGAGTTGATAATGCTCTGTGGAATTTGTTAAAATGAAAAGTAGTTAAGATGTTTCTTGGTAAGAATTATAAGTCTGTATTCTATATCTTGAATAACGGGCTTGTAATATTTTTTTTTTTTTTTTTTCAAATCGAGTTAAAAAGTGGAACCTTTCAGGATCACCAATAAAACCAAATAGATGAGCAAGTAAGAGGAACACGAACAATAAATCTCAAAACTTTTTACAAATAAAAGGATTAAGATGTAAGCCACGAAGGCCGTGGTAATAAAAACAATATGTACAGTTTGGCGACTAGTGGGCCTTGGGTGAGGATATGTTGTCTAGAAGGTAGTCGCTGGAATCAGGAGGGATGGCGGGAGCCACTCGACCTCAAACTGAAACACGCTGATGTGATAATCTGGGCTTAGTTATACCCACAGCCCCATGTCCGAGTCCCTGACCAGTCGGCACAGCAGCAAGCTGTGTGACCAGCCTAGAGAACTGCTACTGCGCAGATAATCCTGGGGACTCAGACCATGGAGCTGCATATGGTCATATAAGGTTTTAAAGGTAATTCTATTTGTAGCGCATGGAGCGAAAATGTGTTGAAATGAATAGGGTTCTCCACAATGGCAGGACTTGTTAAAGATATGGAAGCGGCAGCCGCCGGCACGGAGGCGTCTGAAGATAGTGAGGAGGTTTGTTGGGAGATCGGGGTGTAGATCGTTCATATCAATGGGTTGATAGGACAGAGACATAAAATTACACAAAAGCCGCCAGACCACATCACAAACAGAACTGAACAATGCACAGGTGTTGCTTACATAGAGACACACACACTCACACACACACACACAAAAACACAGAGAAGCCGTATCTATAGAGAGATAGATGACAGTGTATTTTTCGCGTGGCTATAAATTGATTCGACCTTTGCACTTTTACAGTGAGGATAATTTACGGGTCCAATTTACGTTCTGTACACTGCGTTGACCTTCTAAAAATAGTAACGCCGGGAATATCCGAAGACGCTCAGCGCAGTGGACAGCGCAGTGTAGTAACTTACAACTGAACGGGAAAGCCACACGAAGGAAGGGAGATAAACGCCAAACACTGGAGAAGATAAGGAAGAGTTACTTATAATGGTGAAATGAACACAAAAACGAAAATGAGTTCAGCGCTGCGCGCTGAGAGCACGTGTTGAAATATCTCATCGATGATATTGTGTCCGGGGTGTAGCTGAATACGGTGTCCAAATTTGAAAAAGATCCACCGAGAA
>NC_090259.1:13827885-13855385 GCF_037325665.1 Littorina saxatilis
TCTGTGTGTGTGTGTAGAGCGATTCAGACTAAACTACTGGACCGATCTTTATGAAATTTGACATGAGAGTTCCTGGGTATGAAATCCCCGAACTTTTTTTTCATTTTTTTCGATAAATGTCTTTGATGACGTCATATCCGGCTTTTCGTGAAAGTTGAGGCGGCACTGTCACGCCCTCATTTTTCAACCAAATTGGTTGAAATTTTGGTCGGGTAATGTTCGACAAAGCCCGGACTTCGGTATTGCATTTCAGCTTGGTGGCTTAAAAATTAATTAATGATTTTGGTCATTAAAAATCTGAAAATTGTAAAAAAAATATGTTTTTTATAAAACGATCCAAATTTACGTTTATCTTATTTTCCATCATTTGCTGATTCCAAAAACATATAAATATGTTATATTCGGATTAAAAACAAGCTCTGAAAATTAAATATATAAAAATTATTATCAAAATTTAATTTTCCAAATCAATTTAAAAACACTTTCATCTTATTCCTTGTCGGTTCCTGATTCCAAAAACATATAGATATGATATGTTTGGATTAAAAACACGCTCAGAAAGTTAAAACGAAGAGAGGTACAGTAAAGCGTGCTATCCTTCCCAGCGCAAGTCTTCTTGTCAATTTCACTGCCTATAGTCAGTCGGCTAAGGACCGTTTTGGTTACTTTTTGGCGTCACGTTAGCAAACACATTTTTCTGATAGATTTTAACACCACAACACTAAATCTAAAGTTTTAGGGCAATATTCCAAACCACCGGTGAGAAAAACGTTGGTTTGTGTGTATGTTTTCCTTCTTTGGCGTTACTATTCTTGTTTTGAGGGTTGGGTTCATAAAACGGACATAAAACTTAAACCGCTTGACAGAAATTCTATAACTGTAAATCATTCGAAAGGGAAGGCATTCATGTACACGTTTGTGCCACTTAAAATGACATCATTATCTGTTTATTGTTGTGAAATTGACAAGAAGAGCGGGGTAGTAGTTGCGCTGAGAAGGATAGCACGCTTTTGTGTACCTCTCTTCGTTTTAACTTTCTGAGCGTGTTTTTAATCCAAACATATCATATCTATATGTTTTTGGAATCAGGAACCAACAAGGAATAAGATGAAAGTGTTTTTAAATTGATTACGAAAATTTAATTTTGATAATAATTTTTATATTTTTAATTTTTAAAGCTTGTTTTTAATCCAAATATAACATATTTATATGTTTTTGGAATCAGAAAATGATGGAGAATACGATGAACGTAAATTTGGATAGTTTTATAAAAAAAAATATATTTTTACAATTTTCAGATTTTTAATGACCAAAGTCATTGATTAATTTTTAAGCCACCAAGCTGAAATGCAATACCGAAGTCTGGGCTTTGTCGAAGATTAGTTGACCAAAATTTCAACCAATTTAATTGAAAAATGAGAGCGTAACAGTGCCGCCTCAACTTTCACGAAAAGCCGGATATGACGTCATCAAATACATTTATCAAAAAAATGAAAAATACGTCTGGGGATATCATTTCCAGGAACTCTCATGTCAAATTTCATAAAGATCGGTCCAGTAGTTTAGTCTGAATCGCTCTACACACACACACAGACACACACACACACACGCACATACACCACGACCCTCGTCTCGATTCCCCCCTCTACGTTAAAACATTTAGTCAAAACTTGACTAAATGTAAAAAGGAGGAATAATTGCAATCACACACACATACACACACACACACACTTACACACACACACATGCACACACACACGCACGCACGCATACACACACACACACACGCGCGCGCGCGCACGCACGCGCGCACACACACACACACACACACACACACACACACACACACACACACAAAGACACATACACAAACATACCGACAAAATGACAGACATACACACAGTGAGACAAACCGACACAGAAACACCCACACATGCACGCACGCACTTATGTACGCGAACAAAGACGTAGAGATGCTCATAGAGAAACACTTACGCAACCAAAAAAACACGCACACAAACACACAGACAGACAAACTTCATTCTTGGTAGAGAAATGCATTTCTTTCTGTATTGCTTTCTCTTTAAGTGCACCTACCTCGCAGAGAGAGAGAGAGACAGAGACAGAGACAGAGACAGAGACAGAGAGACAGAGAGAGACAGACAGACAGACAGACAGACAGACAGAGAGACAGAGACACAGAGAGAAAGAGAGAGATAGACAGACTGATAGACAGACAGAGGGAGAGACAAACATACGAACACACAGACAGACATAGACAAACACACAAACAAAGACACACAGACAGACTTCACTATTGTATGTGCAAGTAATTTTGTTAAACCACACGTTACGTTCACTACTGAACGTGTAACCATGTAAAACGTTACTATCTCTTTATATGTGTTTACTTGCATTGTAATCCTGGGGGGGGGGGGGGTATAAATGTATGTGACGCGCAATACATGCCTTTTAACTTACTAGAATTGGAATTGTCATTTAAAGACTAGCATAAGAGTGTGACACGTGGTTCATTCGTTATTACCTTTTTACAAAAAGAAAAAGATAACGGCACTGACGCTACCGGAAATAGAATTTATCAGTGAAATTCTACCATCAATTTAGTAATCGATGCGATGTAAAATTACCCTAAAACTGTGGTATGATCACGACATCGTTTAGCATTTAGGATCAAATGGTGCCAATGTGTCCACAATGCACTTATCACAGACAACAGTTATACATGTAACTCTCCAACTGACATGATTGTCTGCCACTTGAAACAAATGACTTTCGAAGGAAAATTAACTCCTATATATAAATATTATGTATGATTTTTAATAATTACTTGCACTTTTTGAAAATAAAGCTTTTTCTACGATAAGGTGTTTACCCCCTAAATGTATAAGTCATCCGGTAGAAAAACCGGAAGTATCGTGTACTAAGCATATGTATATGTTTAAAAAGTTAATTGTGTTAATGTAGAACATCTTGCCTATGAATATGTTTAGGTTTTGAATACTTTAGGGGAAAAGCATAGCCATTATTCAGTCATCTTTAACTAACACCCCTAATCTCAGGGCCCATTTTGTTAGTGGGGGTAGGGTTTCAATCAGTCAAAAATCACTTTCATTCAATATTGTCTGCCATTTCAAATACATACACGTAATTGCACAATTTCTTGAATTTTAAGATGCTTTAACTGACTATACCAAGAAAACCTGCACTTTTTGTAGAATTAGTTTTTTGTCCATGATTTATGTTTAAAAATGTCAATTCTTACGACAAAAAATGCTAACAGTTGCCTCACCAGACGACACGTACCTACGACGTGAATCGTGTCTGCCAATTAAAATGCATATATTTTGAAATAAGGGGAATCATAACATATTTCACTGTAAAGTGTCTCACTCTAATATCTTCTGGGTTCATGGTGTATTTGGTTAAGTGAACTGCAGATAAGGTTTTTTGAAAATGACAGCTATACATATATTTTATTAAAACTGATACTGGTGGAGTGAAAAACAGACCTGTTTTGAAGAAGTCGTACTAAAATCATTTATGGCATTGAACTTCACAGTTTGCGTGTTATCTTTTAAAGAAAACCCGTTTTCATCACTAACAATGACCTAATTTACACATACATATCGGTCGGTCATAGTCGCGTTTTTTTTTAGAGAGGTAGTGTACAAAATGTCGTATTGTACGTTTAAATTACATGTCCATTATTTTAGTCATATATCAATCAATAAGTAAATGCGCATACTTTTATTAAACGTTACTTTCACTTTAAGATCGCTTCTAACATTTAGTATAATTTCTGACAAATGCACGCTATGTAATAAAGTGATAATATTATGGACGCCATGTGGTAAAACCGGAAGTTGAATTATTTTGCGATAGCAAAATCCTTTTACAATGATCACTTTCCTTTTATATTGAGCTGATCTTTAACGTTATGGGTAAAAATCTAACATATTGAACCAAATTATCCTTTTTCAAGCCTGTGTATGTGTAAACTCTTTTTTGCTTCGACCCGGTTCGGTTTTCGGAATTGATTCAGAATCATCCATTATTTATCTTATATGACTGTTGTTTTCCTCGGTAAATTAACAATTGTTGATGTAAAATAATTCTAGCTGTGAGAATAAACAATTTTCAAGATGTTTTTGATTGCGGTTTCAACCAGGCGTTCAGTTAGCTATACATATCGATTGAGAAAATGGCATTTCCTGTTTTGTCGTCCGCATGTTATACAGATGTTGTTAAAAATAAAACTGTGTATACGAATTAGGCATTTTACTTGCTGTCTGATGGCAACAATCTTTAGCTTTCGTTTAAGGTATAATTTGCTTATATCCGTATGCAGTCAAGCGGTACATGACGTTTTTTTGTAACCTACCCCCTGCGTCATGGCTGCATTTTTGCAGAATATGGGTCATGTTACAAAAACGCTTCTCATTCTTAGGTGGTTGGGTTTAGCCATTTGTCGTTTACCGAACTGTGGCTGCAAATAAAACGAACTTTCCAAAAAACATAATATCTAATGTGACCACCAAAAGTAACCCTCCCACTATAGCCAGCCAGGTGACTACTATGCCGTGAGCGGTGGACTGACGATGCTACGAGTATACGGTCTTGCTGCGTTGCATTGCGTTCAGTTTCATTCTGTGAGTTCGACAGCTACTTGACTTGATGTTGTATTTTCGCCTTACGCGACTTGTTACATTTAGTCAAGTTTTGACTAAATGTTTTAACGTAGAGGGGGGAATCGAGACGAGGGTCGTGGTGTATGTGCGTGTGTGTGTGTGTGTGTGTGTCTGTCTGTGTGTGTGTGTAGAGCGATTCAGACTAAACTACTGGACCGATCTTTATGAAATTTGACATGAGAGTTCCTGGGTATGAAATCCCCGAACGTTTTTTTCATTTTTTTGATAAATGTCTTTGATGACGTCATATCCGGCTTTTCGTGAAAGTTGAGGCGGCACTGTCACGCCCTCATTTTTCAACCAAATTGGTTGAAATTTTGGTCACGTAATCTTCGACAAAGCCCGGACTTCGGTATTGCATTTCAGCGTGGTGGCTTAAAAATAATTAATGACTTTGGTCATTACAAATCCGAAAATTGTAAAAAAAAATAAAAATTTATAAAACGATCCAAATTTACATTCATCTTATTCTTCATCATTTTCTGATTCCAAAAACATATAAGTATGTTATATTTGGATTAAAAACAAGCTCTGAAAATTAAATATATAAAAATTATTATCAAAATTAAATTGTCGAAATCAATTTAAAAACACTTTCATCTTATTCCTTGTCGGTTTCTGATTCCAAAAACATATAGATATGATATGTTTGGATTAAAAACACGCTCAGAAAGTTAAAACAAAGAGAGGTACAGAAAAGCGTGCTATCCTTCTTAGCGCAACTACTACCCCGCTCTTCTTGTCAATTTCACTGCGTTTGCCATGAGCGGTGGACTGACAATGCTACGAGTATACGGTCTTGCTGAAAAATGGCATTGCGTTCAGTTTCATTCTGTGAGTTCGACAGCTACTTGACTAAATGTTGTATTTTCGCCTTACGCGACTTGTTTATTTTTGTATACCTATTCTGCCTGCCAGCCAAAAACAATCGATATCCTTTGATGTCAAAGTATTAGAGGCAGAACCTTCAACTCACACACCAACACACACACGCACACACACACACACACACACACTCACACACCAACACACACACACATACACACACACACACATACACACACCAACACACACACACACACCAACACACACACACACACCAACACACACACACACCAAAACACACACACCAACACTCACACAAAGTGGTCTGGGTGGCCGAGTGGTAAACGCACTTGCCTCGGAAGCGAGAGGTTGCGAGTTCGACCCTGGGTCAGGGCGTTAGCAATTTTCTCCCCCCTTTCCTAACCTAGGTGGTGGGTTCAAGTGCTAGTCTTTCGGATGAGACGAAAAACCGAGGTCCCTTCGTGTACACTACATTGGGGTGTGCACGTTAAAGATCCCACGATTGACAAAAGGGTCTTTCCTGGTAAAATTGTATAGGCATAGATAAAAATGTCCACCAAATACCCGTGTGACTTGGAATAAAGGCCGTGAAAGGTGAATGCTCGCCCTAATAGGCTTGAGGTTTGCTGGCCGATGTGAATGCGTGATATATTGTGTAAAAAAAATTCCATCTCACACGGCAGAAATTAATATGTAAAGCGCATTGAGCATATAATTATATGATTATGCGCTATATCAAATGTCCATTATTATTATTATTATTACAAACACACACACCAACACACACACACACACAATCGTGCACGCACCCCCTAACCCTCTCCACACACACACACACACACACATACACACACACACACACGCACACACACACACACGCACAATCATGCAAGCATCCCCTAACCCTCCACACACACACACACACACACACACACACACACACACACGCATCCCCTAACCCTCCCCAAACACATACACGGAGAGAAGGGCCGAGCCTGAAAGTCCTTAAGCCTGCCAAGGAGAAAATCGATAGTCAGGGATCTCAAGGTGTCAGCGAAATCACTTCACTGCCGTGACAGGGTTGTGGTCTTTTCGTCGACACTATAGACGTTGCGGGGAAGACGGGACCGACAAGGACGACTGAACCGAGACAGGTGTGTTGTCGTTCGGCGTCATCGCTCGTACTGACACAAGTAGCGTTTGCGGGGAGAACGAACGCCAGTGGCCTGAAGAAGAAAACTCCTGGACACCCGAACGAATGGTGTTGACACGACTTGTAGAGGCGGAGCCCCTCGGGGCATGTTTTGGGTGGTACATGGGGAACACGCATTTCAGTGATAGGAATTATTCGTCTTGCACTTGGGTCTTCCAGGTCTGTGACCTAATAAAAACAAGTCGCGTAAGGCAAAATTACTACATTTAGTCAAGCTGTGGAACTCACAGAATGAAACTGAACGCACTGCATTTTTTTCACAATGACCGTAGTCCGCCGCTAGTGCAAAAGGCAGTGAAAGTGACGAGCCTGTTTAGCGCGGTAGCGGTTGCGCTTTATTGCATAGCACGCTTTACTGTACCTCTCTTCGTTTAAACTTTCTGAGCGTGTTTTTAATCCAAACATATCATATCTATATGTTTTTGGAATCAGGAACCGACACGGAATAAGATGCAATTGTTTTTAAAACGATTTCGAAAATTTAAATTTAATCATAATTTTTATATTTTTATTTTTCAGAGCTTGTTTTTAATCTGAATATAACATATTTATATGTTTTTGGCATCAGAACATGATGAAGAATAAAATAAAAGTAATTTTGGATCGTTTTATAAAAAAAAATTTAATTACAATTTTCAGATTTTTAATGACCAAAGTCATTCATTAGTTTTTAAGCCTCCATGCTGAAATGTAATACCAAAGTCCGGCCTTCGTCGAAGATTGCTTGGCCAAAATGTCAATCAATTTGATTGAAAAATGAAGGTGTGACAGTGCCGCCTCAACTTTTACAAAAAGCCGGATATGACGCCATAAAAGACATTTATCGAAAAAATGAAAAAAACGTCTGGGGATAGCATACCCAGGAACTCTCAGGTAAAATGTCATAAAGATCGGTTCAGTAGTTTACTCTGAATCGCTCTACACACACACACGCACGCACACACAAACACACACACACACACACAAACACACACACACACACGCACAGACAAACACACACACACACACATACACCACGACCCTCGTCTCGATTCCCCCCTCTATGTTAAAACATTTAGTCAAAACTTGATTAAATGTAAAAACCAGCTGTTGCGTGTTAGCCCATACATTTTATGTGTGTGTGTGTGTGTGTGTATGTTTATGTGTGTGTGTGCGTGCGCGCGCGCGTGTGTGTGAGTGTGCGCGGGTGCATGTGCACGTGTGCGCGCGCGCGCGCATGTGTGTGTGTGTGTGTGTGCCCCGCGATTTGTAAAATGTTTTACAAATCACGTAAATGCGCCCGATTTTTAATTCATCATCTCCAAATTGAGAGAAAAAAAAATGTCTTTTTTTTTGGTCCCATCGCTTGGAAATTCGAGTCGCTTCCTCCCAGTGGAAAGCTAGCAGTAACAAAGTCACGCTACCCCAAAGTAAAGGGATCTATTAGTCCCGTTTCGCCGTTATCCCATTTCACCCCCATCCCATTTTCGCGACATTTCACAGGCCAAGTGTCATTTTACCACCATATCTTGTACCATTAGCTCCACATCCCATTTTGACGGAATCCTGTTTCGCCGTTAGCCCATTTCGCCCCCATCCCATTTTTGCGACATTTCACAGGCCAAGTGTCATTTTACCACATACAACTAGCGCCACATTCGATTTTGTCGCTATGCCGTTTTGCCTTCATCCCATTTCGCCGCCATCCCTATTTCGCGACATTTTGGATTGTGGCAAAAATGGGATTTCGCGTAAACGGAATGTCTCCCTAGTTGAATAACGCAGTATAGTAGTATAGTGAGGCTTGGCAAGAAGAATAAATCAAAATGGGATGGCGGCCAAATGGGATGGTGTCAAAATGGGATGTCGCGCTATTGTTATGACACTGTAGTAAAATGACGCTTGGCTTGTGAAATGTTGCGACAATGGGATGGGGGCGAAATGGAATGGCGGTGAAACAGCATGGCGGCCAAATGGGATATGGTGTCAAACTGGGATGTCGAGCTATTGTTCTGACATGTTAGTAAAATGACGCTTGGCTTGTGAAATGTCGAACAGATAAACATGTAAAGTGAAAGCACAATTGATACGTCTACTCGTCTCTCTCTCTCTCTCTCTCTCTCTCTCTCTCTCTCTCTCTCTCTCTCTCTCTCTCTCTCTCTCTCTCTCTCTCTCTCTCTCTCTTTCTCTCTCTCTCTCGCTCTCTCTCTCTCTCTCTCTCTTTCTCTCTCTGTCTCTCTCTCTCTCTGTCTCTCACTCTCCCACTCTCCCCTCTCTCTCACTCTCCCCCTCCCCCCCTCTCTCCCTCTCTATCTCTTACTCGCTAATACCATAAATATTATATATGTATTCTTAAACGGATTTTTGTTTTGATGTACAATTTTCATTCAATTTTCTTTTCATGTTTGCTTGCTTTTCATTTAAACTGTACAATAGCCGCCATTTATATGTATTTTTCTAGAAAACTGTAAACACCACTATGAGCATTATGCTTGTTGTTGCTTACTCTATATGCGTTTTTTTGTAAATAATGCACAAACGTTGAATAAAACCAAATGTTTAAACCAAATGTCGCGAAAATGGGATGGGGCAAAAAATGGGACGGCGGCAAAATGGGATTGCACCAAAATGGGATGTGGATCTAAAACCATGTGGAATGCGATATTTTTACATTTTTACAAATCGCGGTTTTAGGTTCGACGTGATTTGTAAAATGTTTTTACATTTTTACAAATCACGGGTTAACACCTTGCTTCTTGCAAACCCTCACACGGGCGGTCTGTCTTCTAACACGTCTATGTGGGCGTTCTTTTCCCCTCCAAGCCCTTTTGTGATTGACAGATGCACGGATAAATGAACAAGTCGCGTAAGGCGAAAATACAACATTTTAGTCAAGCTGTCGAACTCATAGAATGAAACTGAACGCAACGCAATTTTTCAGCAAGACCGTATACTCGTAGCATCGTCAGTCCACCGCTCGTGGCAAAGGCAGTGAAATTGACAAGAACAGCGGGGTAGTAGTTGCGCTGAGAAGGATAGCACGCTTTTCTGTACCTGTCTTTGTTTTAACTTTCTGAGCGTGTTTTTAATCCAAACATATATCTATATGTTTTTCGAATCAGGAATCGACAAGGAATAAGATGAAAGTGTTTTTAAATTGATTTCGAAAATTTAATTTTGATCATAATTTTTATATTTTTATTTTTCAGAGCTTGTTTTTTATCCAAACATAACATATTTATATGTTTTTGGAATCAGAAAATGATGAAGAATAAGATGAACGTAAATTTGGATCGTTTTATAAAATTTGGTTTTTTTTTACAATTTTCAGATTTGTAATGACCAAAGATTGCTTGGCCAAAATTTCAATCAATTTGATTGAAAAATGAGGGTGTGACAGTGCCGCCTCAACTTTTACAAAAAGCCGGATATGACGTCATCAAGGTATTTATCGAAAAAAAGAAAAAAAACCTCCGGGGATATCATTCCTAGGAACTCTCATGTAAAATTTCATAAAGATCGGTCCAGTAGTTTGGTCTGAATCGCTCTACACACACACGCGCACAGACACACATACACACATTCACCACGACCCTCGTCTCGATTCCCCCTCTATGTTAAAACATTATTTTAGTCAAAACTTGACTAAATGTAAAAACGGCAGCGCTGAAAAAATGTGCGAGGTTTCTGCTTTTTTTCGCGGATCGATAACGGAGAAAGATTGGGTCCGCGGAGTAATCTGGCCGTTGAAATGTAATGAGTTCCTTTGCGTAGAAATGGGGGCATTTTTACATTTAGTCAAGTTTTGACTAAATGTTTTAACAAAGAGGGGGAATCGAGACGAGGGTCGTGGTGTATGTATGTGTGTGTGTGTGTGTCTGTGTGTCTGTGCGTGTGTGTGTGTGTGTACAGCGATTCAGACTAAACTACTGGACCGATCTTTATGACAATTTACATGAGAGTTTCTGGGAATGATATCCCCGGACGTTTTTTTTCTTTTTTTCGATAAATGTCTTTGATGACGTCATATCCGGCTTTTTGTGATAAGTTGAGGCGGCACTGTCACACCCTCATTTTTCAATCAAATTGATTAAAATGTTGGCCAAGCAATCTTCGACGAAGGCCGGACTTCGGTATTGCATTTCAGCTTGGTGGCTTGTTTGGTCATTACAAATCTGAAAATTGTATAAAAAAAATTATTTTAAAAAACGATCCAAATTTACGTTCATCTTATTCTTCATCATTTCCTGATTCCAAAAACATATAAATATGTTATATTTGGATTAAAAACAAGCTCTGAAAATTAAAAATATAAAACTTATGATCAAAATTGAATTTTCGAAATCAATTTAAAAACACTTTCATCTTATTCCTTGTCGGTTCCTGATTCCAAAAACATATAGATATGATATGTTTGGATTAAAAACACGCTCAGAAAGTTAAAACGAAGAGAGGTACAGTAAAGCGTGCTATGAAGCACAGCGCAACCGCTACAGCACCAAACAGGCTCGTCACTTTCACTGCCTTTTGCACTAGCGGCGGACTACGTTCAGTTTCATTCTGTGAGTTCCACAGCTTGACTAAATGTAGTAATTTCGCCTTACGCGATGTACTCGCATTCAGTTTATGGGACACGCTAACTGCCTCTTTCTCACGCTGAAGAATTCACGCAGGTGATGATGTTACGGGAGGTTTATTGTTGTATTCCGTGACCATGACGCTGACCCTGGTGAAAACTACAAAAAGTAATTTAGAATACTAGAATCACTAAGATGAAACATCAAAGCACATTCTCATAAACGCATAACTTCAAACATGTTAATCACCTCTTTAAATGGTGAGACGGCGTCAAAGAAAGCACAAATCATTAAAGCATAATATTATTACATTGACGTGACGCAGATTCCGGCTTAAGTAATAACTCATAACATTCAAATACCAGAATTACTAACACTGAATAAACAAAATAGGCAGCGAAATTAAGCGAATCGTCCAAAGTCTCAAATAGTCAAATCCGGTCAGACCATGAATTCGCGCATAAATTATCAAAGTAAACTAGCTTAACCAACGTATATTTCCCTTTCGGCACTATAATTACACTGAGTTAACTGCGAATTTAAAATCCATAAAAAATGTCAAAATTACCCTACAAATTAGATACTCATCAAATCAAACTTGAAATTTCATCATCTACAGTTATTATTGCGGACAATTTATTCGCTCAAACAAAACAAGCCGATAATCAGCAGAAAACGCATAAACAACGTCCAAAAATATTGAAGAAAAACGTCTCGACATATGCGGCAAATCCGAGCACAAAGTCAGTTGCAAACGGTGCAATATAATAGGCATATTTCGGTAAACAATAAGGCAATCATAATGCAAACAATCAACAGATAAATCAACATACCTGTACTGCGCATTGTCCCATTAAAGAAACTAACTTCAGACCACAAACTTCACTGAAGTGTAAAAAAAAAGAAAAGAAAAGATAGGCTTCCTTGAACCTTAAGCCTACTCGGCTACTGCCTCCGACGGTTGCCAGTGGAAAAATGACCTTCAATCGCTATTCAGTTCCCGCATACCCCTTTTTGAATAGTGCTCAATACAAAAACACAACTGAATTCTTTGGCCAAGCAACACAAGCACGAAATCAGCGCACACTTCGTTACAAAAACTCACGCCGATACCGGTGAAAGAGTGAAGCTTTGGCTAACACGACCAACAAGAAGGAATAACAGAGGGTCAACACACATTGAAGAAAGAGAGAGAGAAGGAAAGAGGGAGAGAGAGAAGGAAAGAGGGACAGAGGGTAGGAGGGAAAGAGAGAGAGAGAGGGGAAAGGAGGGAGAGAGGGAAGGAGGGAGAGATAGGGAAAGAGAAAGGGAAGGAGAGGAGAAAGAGAAAGGACATAGAAATGGAGAGAGAGAGAGAGAGAGAGAGAGAGAGAGAGAGAGAGAGAGAGAGAGAGAGAGAGAGGGAGAGATGGAAGAAAAGAAAGAAAGATAAAGAGATAGAAGTTAAAGAGACCTAAAAGAGCAGAAAGAAAGTAAAGAATGAAGAGCTAGCGAAAAGAACAGTAAAAAGAATGAATAAGGGAAGAACGTAGCAACAAAAAAGGAAACAGTATAAGAGAGAAGAAGCTAGAGCAGGCAAAAAGAGTTTGCAAAGAAGAAAGAATAAAGTGCTCAAGACAACAGGCCTCAGAGGGAATGGCCGTGCACTGCCAATCCAAAAGAGGCCTACAGAAGGTGAAGAACGAAAGAAGGGAAGGCACAGAAGAGGGTAAGTACAGAAGGACTGAAGAAGGAACAGAGGTGGATAAAAGGAAAGAGTAAGAGGAAAAGAAGGGGAATGAGAGTGAAGAAGAAAAGGAGGAGAGTGACGATTCAACAAATACCCAAAGATTGCATTTTGAAAACGCACATAAAAATTCTTGCCTATGAAGGCGAGCACACTCCCGGCCGAAGCTGCATGCAGCTTCCAAAACTCTAAACAAGGTAAACTTGAAATAATCATTAGTCACAATAATATCAAAAATGGAGAACTTGAAATTGTTCACCCAGTCTTTAAGGCCAAAAAAAGTCAAAGGGTAATCCGCTTTAGACTGGCCTGAGCAAGAAGCAAACCAGCATTACGCTGTCAACGAGTCTTTCAAAAGTTAAACAGACAATGTCAAAAACAGTAATCACTGCTACTCAGTGTCATTCAAGTGGAGTGGGACCAGCTTGTGAATGGGTCGGTCGATGAAAGATGTCTGCACCTTAGGCAAACCTTTGGTCGTCTTCACCGAGGTCGAGACCCGCAGCTGAACCGACCGAATCAAGCCATCGCCACCTGGATATGTCTTCTCGACGCGGGCCATTCTCCAGGTGCCTCTCGGAGCTCCATCTTCAATGAGAAGAACAACCATGCCAGGCTGCACAGCGTCCTTCTGGTGAAACCACTGTCGTCTCGGCTGCAGTGTTGGCAGATACTCTTTCTTCCACCTAGTCCAGAATTGTTCTACCAGATACTGTACTCTCCTCCATCTCTTTCTTGAATACTGATCTTCCTTCTGGAAGGTTCCTGGAGGTGGAAAGATCGGTTCCGGTTTCAGTGTGAGCAGGTGGTTGGGTGTCAGAGGTTCGCAAGAAGTCGGGTCTTCCAGCTGAGTCACGCAGAGAGGCCTGTTATTGACCACACTGGCGACTTCATGGAACAAAGTTGAAAGAGTGTCTGAAGTAAGCCTGCTTCCATGCTCCAAGAGCAGTCCGGAGAACACCTGGCGAACAGTTCTGATGAGTCGTTCCCAGACGCCTCCAAAGTGGCTGGCATGAGGAGGATTGAAGATGAAGTTGCAGTTCCGTTCAACCATTTCTTTGACTACCCTGTCTGGATCCATTTCATGACGAGCTTGTCTAAACTCTCGAGCTGCACCGACGAAGTTGGTTCCCCTGTCACATCGAATAGTCTTGACATTGCCGCGGATTGCAATAAATCTTCGAAGTCCACAGATGAAAGAGTCCGTGGTCATGTCTTCTAAGACTTCCAGATGGACAGCACGTGATGCAAGGCAGGTGAGGATCAGTCCATATCGTTTCGCTTCCTTCCTGCCGTGCCGTACTGTGAAGGGTCCAAAGCAATCCAGGCCAGTGTTGGTGAAGGGAGGTGAAGCTTCTATTCTCTCTGCAGGGAGATCAGCCATTCTCTGCTCCATTGGTCTTCCTCTCAGTCTGGCGCAAGGAACACACCTGTGGATTACAGATGTAACCAGGCGACGTGCACCACAGATCCACAATCCTCTTGACTGTAGGGCTGCTAAAGTAGTCGTACGACCTTGATGTCCAACTTTCTTATGGTGATACCTGGTAAGAAGCAGAGACAAGTGAGACTCGCGTGGCAGTATGAGAGGATGTTTGATCTTGTGGTCTTCCTCAGAACTTGACAGGCGTCCACCAACTCTGAGCAGGCCCTCCTTGTCAGTGTAGGCAGCGAGACGTTTCAACTCTGCATGAGTGGATCGCGATGCAACAGGATAGTAGATCAACTGTATGCTCCTGACGAGCCGCTCAAATGCAGTTTCCCTATCTTCCAGGGGGGTCGCAACCGAATCTCTGCTTGGAGTAGTTGTTTTCTGGATCAGGCGCAGCCAGGTCATGATGCGCATCACCACTTGAATCAGCTTCTCGAGTGTGGAGAATCCTTTGACCAATTCCTCTGCATCATCTCGAGGTTTCGTTGGTGCACACACGAAATGGGATCTCACTTCTCGGTCATTGTCTTCAACAGGCACGTCTGGTGGGTCATACTGAAGATTTTCTTGTCGTAGGAAGTCAGGACCAGAGAACCAACAGGAATTCTTCAAGTCTTGCACGCAAAGACCTCTTGATGCATAGTCAGCAGGGTTCTCTTTCGTTGTCACGTGATGCCACTGATGAGGCTGGCTGAAGTCCTGAATCATTTGCAGGCGGTTTGACACGAACACGTGGAACTTCTTTGTCTGGTTGTAGATGTAGCCGAGGACAACACGAGAGTCAGTCCAAAAGTAGTGTTGAGCCTCTAGGTGGCCAAGTTCTTTCTCCAGGAAACGAGCTATCTTCACAGCTAGCACTGCAGCTTGGAGTTCAAGTCGGGGAATGGTAACAGCTCGAATTGGAACAACCTTAGCCTTCGCCATCAACAGTGAGCTGTGAATGTTACCCTCAGCATCCGAGAGCTTGACATAGGAGCATTCGCCATACCCCTTGCTGGATGCATCTGCAAAGTGATGAAACTCGATTCCACTCCAAGGAAGAGGGGCGTTTGTGAAGTAACATCTTGGCACTTGGAGGGAAGACAACGATCGAAGGTCGTGGATCCATTCATTCCATCGAGTCAGGATGGAGGGGGGAAGGTCTTGATCCCAGCTGATTCCCTCTTTGCAGGCTTCTTGAAGAATTTGGCGACCTCTCAAAATGATAGGTGAAACTAGACCCAGGGGGTCAAAGATGGAGGCCACAGTAGACAAGACACCACGCTTTGTTACTTGCATTGCCTTCGTTTCATGGACAAAGTGTAAAGTGTCAGTCTCCAGATTCCATCGGATTCCTAGAGCTCTTTCAATTGACCTTTTGCTCTGGTCTAGCCCGTCTTCTACGCTGCTGGACTTCACGACCTGAGTGGTGGAAAATGAAGCCATGACCCGACTGTCGTTGGAGGCGATTTTATGGAGTCGCAGGTTTCCTTTCATGCAGATTTCTACAGCTCCCTGGAGAAGCTCCACGGCTGAAGATCTGTCAGGTCTGGAGCTCAAACCGTCGTCGACATAGAAGTCGTTTTGAATGAAGTCGGCAGCTTCTGGGCTGATGCTCTGGTTGTCTTTAGCTAATGTCTTCAGCCCAAAATTTGCACAGCCAGGGGAGGACGCTGCTCCAAACAAGTGCACCCTCATTCGGTGGTCAACTGGAGCTGCATTCAAGTCATTGTTCGGCCACCACAGAAATCTCAGGTAGTCTCTGTGTTGAGGGAGGACGTGAAACTGGTGAAACATTCGCTCCACATCACAGGAAAAGGCCACTGGATACCAACGAAATCGGCACAAGACACCCAGTAATGAGTTCAGTTGGTCTGGTCCACAAAGGAGAAAGTCATTGAGTGAAACGTCATTGCATTTGGCTGCACAATCGAAAACCACTCGTATCTTTCCCGGCTTGTTGGGATTGTAGACTCCGTGGTGAGGGATATACCATGTAGGGCTACTGCTGATCTCCGCCTCTGGCACTATTTCAGCATCTCGTCTTTCCACCATTTGGCTCATGAATTCTCCATGGAGTTGAAAATGCTCTGGACTGGAGAGGAACCGACGTTTCAAACTGTAAAGTCCCCGTAGTGCTAAATGCCTGTTTGGAGGAAGTAGGGGTTCTCCATCCTTGAAGGGCAAGGGCATCTGGTAATGTCCCTCACTGTTCAGCTCAATGCCTTTACTGAGAATGTTCATAAACTTTCTGTCTTCTTGAGAGGATGGGGGGTCATCAGGACAAGTAAAGTCTGTTTCCAGTAGCCTGATCAGGTGCTCGTTAGTGCGATCTCTGGTGCGAAAACAGAAGGCAGATTTTCTGGTGGGCGGTCTTGGCTGTTCGAGAGTCTTTGAAGCGAAGGCGTTTGCAGGGGGTCCATCTTGTTCACATGATGCCGCGACCTCTCCAACTAGGCCCCAGCCCAGTCTCGTTCGTTGAGCGTAGGGTTGGCCAGGTTCACCGAAGACTACTTCCAAAGGGCGTAGAGCTTCAGATACATTGACGCCCAATAGAATGGCGATGGGAGCATCCAAGAGAGGGGGGAAACAGTGGGCGATGTGTTCAAGATGAGACATGGAAAGTATAGTGTCTCGCGTGGGAATCTGGCTCCGATCAACACTGATCTCTGGGTGGGAATAGGCTTTTGGAACTTTGAGAGTCTCTTTGGAATCATAGGCTCTCACACGTAGATTGGTGAACGATTTGCATTCCACCGTTTCTGCCTTGGAGGTCATAGTGGTCAGTGTCAAAACAGAGTCCTGTGCTCCCAGGTTAAGCCTGTTCATCACCGAATCGCTAAGGAAAGTCGTGTCACTCATGGTATCGAGCATGGCGTAGACGAGTATTTCCTTGCTTGGGTCCAGTCCAGACGAGACATATACTGGCATATAGAGGGAGTAAAGTCTTGTGGTGATGTGGTGATCGACGGCATAACTCTTCTTGACTTCATCAAAGAGGCCTTCTCCACATTTGGTAGTGGCAACAAACTTCATATCAGTTTCCTCGTCAATCAAAGAGACTTGGTGAGTGGCTTTCTGCGTGGGATTGAAATCCGGGTCGTGCATTATTGTAACATGCTTCATTTTGCAAGTGTCACAGGAAACCTTAGCAAAACACCCTTTGGCAGCATGGAAGCCTCTCAAACACTTGAAACAAAGCTTTCGTTTGATCGCAAACTCCTTTCGTTCTGCGTAGGGTTTTTCTGCCAACTTCTTGCAATCTGGGGTAAAGTGTTTATCATTACAATAAAGACAACCTCTTTGTGCAGGAAACGTATTTGTTGCTGGGTCCTTTGCAGTGTCTTCTCCCGGCTTGTTCTCCTGTTCCGGTTTGTCCACTTCGCTGATTGTTGTGTAGGTCTGCTTTCCCTTGGCCTTGGTAGACTGTGACTGGTCAGCACCTCGTTTTCTACCTTTATTGTGAAGATCTGCTTCGTGAAGAGCTTCACATTTGCTGTCCAGAAACTTGACGAAGGTGGCAAAACTTGGATATCTGCCACAGGAGAGCTTGCTATCAGCAACACGTTGCCCCCATGACAATGCTAGTGAGTCTGGAAGCTTGTGGGCTAAACGCTTGATTTGTGCAGGGTCTTCTAGGATACTAAGTCCGGTTATCTTTTTCGCCATCACGCAGCACTGTCTGAGGAAGTCTACGTAGTTTCTGAGGGAGACTGTATCCTTATCCTTCACTTCTGGCCATGCCTCCAGTCTTTCTTTCAATGCCTCGGCGATGGTGTAGTCTTCTCCAAAACGCCCTTTCAATATTTTTAAGGCACTGTTGTAGGACTCTTCTCCGAGATCATAGTAGAGATCACCAACGGCAACTTTGGCTGGACCTTCGATGAATTCGCGAAGCATCAGCATTTTATCTTCTGGTCCAACTGCACTGTTCCTCACCATGTGCTGAAAGGCTGCAAACCATGATGGATACTCTAAGGGGTCCCCTCTGAACACTGGTGGCTTTGGAACGGGAAGCCTGCTAATTGTGAGAGCATCTGCAATTGATTTTGCGAGGTTGACGTAGGTGGTTGGAACGGCATCTTCTTGGGGATAAAAGCAATGTCTCTGTTCATGCACGCTATCCGTGTTAGTCTGAGCGGAGAAAGCAGGATACCTTGAGGTGAAGGGTGGCGCGCTGGCATTCAGTGAATGTTCGCTCTGTATGGGCAGTCCTTGACTTGCTTGGGGTTGTCCTTGTGAGGAATGTGGCCACTGACTCGGATCAGACTTGAAGTGGACTTGTGTGTTCATAGGAGTGTCTCGACGCAGGCCGTTGGAGTTATGAAAAGTTGCTGGAACTCTAGTATGATCTTTATGTACCTGGTCGAACCTTGGGTCGGTGTTCCTTGGAATATGATGAAACATGTTACTCAAATTAGCATCTGTCCCACGGTTGTCACTCATGCTTGGTTGGGCATAATTCGTCTGTGAGGCTGTTCCTTTATGAGGCCTTGTAGTGGGATTTACCCTGTCTGTTATGCCTTGGTTTTCAGTGCGAGATAAGAACAGTTCATTGATGGGATCACACAAGGGCAAGGAGTTCAGGACGGAGTTTGCTTCATCCTTTAGTGCTGCTGGATTGAGAGCTTCTTCTACGGCATTGGCTACGTTCAATTCCATTTGTAGTCTTGCTCTGTCTTCCTCCAGCTTTACTTGAATCATTTGTTTTTCAAGTTCCTGGAAGCGCCTCGCCTCCTCCATTTCCCGCTGAGCTTCTTCTAGTCTGATCTTCTGTAGGCGTCCAGTCTCCTCCATTCCTCGTTGAACCTCTTCTAGCTTGATCTTTCTCTTCTGTAGCTCCATTTGATGTCTCAGTTCAGCCTCTCTTCGTTGGGTTTCTTGAAGTTTATCCATCATTTGGCACTTGGCTTGAATAGCTGCTGCTTCGGATCGCGCAAGACGTCTACGAGAAGAAGTTGAAGAATGGGTCCCAGAAGAGTGCTTAGAGCTGGAGGAAATGGAAGAATTTCCTGGGTTTGTTTTAGTCTGTCTAGATTCATTTTCCTTACGCTTCAGATCTGTAACGTCATTCTTTTTAGTCTGGGTGAGCTGAACATCTGGGGGTTCTAGAGTAATTTGGGCTAATTGTTTAACTAGATTGTCAGAGATATCAAAAAGTTCACAACAAGAGTCTTCGTATGGGGTAGACAGTTTCAGATATCTGACGGCTACAAGGCGTTCCTTTAGAGCTCGGCATTGTTTCAACAGTATGGTATGTAGCTCGCGGGCCTTTTGTGGGATTATTGAGCTACCAGCATGTAGTCTCTCCTGTATCTGGCCTACCAATTTCCCTACCTCTCGTATGTTTTCTTCTAAGTCTTTGGTCCGTGTGGGTCCAAGGGTCTTAACTGCGTCTGAGCTTGGACCTGATTGGCGGTGAGGTCTGGTGTCTGATGGTGGTACATTAGATGCCTCTACTGGTCTGTCGGAGATCTGGTCGGTGGATCTCGTCATATGGTGCTCTGAGTCGTCTTGAGAAGTCTGTTTTGAAGCCTGGCTGTCTAGAGTGAAGGTTTCCTTAACTGTAGTATCGGCTGAAGGCAGTGAAAGATGAATGTCGCTAAGGTAAGTTATCTCTTTGGCTTGTGATTCTTGCAGGGGCTGACTGGCATCTTGATCTTGGTCGGCCATGGTGGGTGAGCTGCTTATGTCCTTTGATAAGAGGCGGAGAGATGACTAGGCGTAAACGGTGATGAGTCTTCTCTCAGCGCACAGTTTTCACTGTACTCGCATTCAGTTTATGGGACACGCTAACTGCCTCTTTCTCACGCTGAAGAATTCACGCAGGTGATGATGTTACGGGAGGTTTATTGTTGTATTCCGTGACCATGACGCTGACCCTGGTGAAAACTACAAAAAGTAATTTAGAATACTAGAATCACTAAGATGAAACATCAAAGCACATTCTCATAAACGCATAACTTCAAACATGTTAATCACCTCTTTAAATGGTGAGACGGCGTCAAAGAAAGCACAAATCATTAAAGCATAATATTATTACATTGACGTGACGCAGATTCCGGCTTAAGTAATAACTCATAACATTCAAATACCAGAATTACTAACACTGAATAAACAAAATAGGCAGCGAAGTTAAGCGAATCGTCCAAAGTCTCAAATAGTCAAATCCGGTCAGACCATGAATTCGCGCATAAATTATCAAAGTAAACTTGCTTAACCAACGTATATTTCCCTTTCGGCACTATAATTACACTGAGTTAACTGCGAATTTAAAATCCATAAAAAATGTCAAAATTACCCTACAAATTAGATACTCATCAAATCAAACTTGAAATTTCATCATCTACAGTTATTATTGCGGACAATTTATTCGCTCAAACAAAACAAGCCGATAATCAGCAGAAAACGCATAAACAACGTCCAAAAATATTGAAGAAAAACGTCTCGACATATGCGGCAAATCCGAGCACAAAGTCAGTTGCAAACGGTGCAATATAATAGGCATATTTCGGTAAACAATAAGGCAATCATAATGCAAACAATCAACAGATAAATCAACATACCTGTACTGCGCATTGTCCCATTAAAGAAACTAACTTCAGACCACAAACTTCACTGAAGTGTAAAAAAAAAGAAAAGAAAAGATAGGCTTCCTTGAACCTTAAGCCTACTCGGCTACTGCCTCCGACGGTTGCCAGTGGAAAAATGACCTTCAATCGCTATTCAGTTCCCGCATACCCCTTTTTGAATAGTGCTCAATACAAAAACACAACTGAATTCTTTGGCCAAGCAACACAAGCACGAAATCAGCGCACACTTCGTTACAAAAACTCACGCCGATACCGGTGAAAGAGTGAAGCTTTGGCTAACACGACCAACAAGAAGGAATAACAGAGGGGTCAACACACATTGAAGAAAGAGAGAGAGAAGGAAGGAGGGACAGAGAGAAGGAAAGAGGGACAGAGGGTAGGAGGGAAAGAGAGAGAGAGAGGGGAAAGGAGGGAGAGAGGGAAGGAGGGAGAGATAGGGAAAGAGAAAGGGAAGGAGAGGAGAAGGAGAAAGGACACAGAAATGGAGAGAGAGAGAGAGAGAGAGAGAGAGAGAGAGAGAGAGAGAGAGATGGAAGAAAAGAAAGAAAGATAAAGAGATAGAAGTTAAAGAGACCTAAAAGAGCAGAAAGAAAGTAAAGAATGAAGAGCTAGCGAAAAGAACAGTAAAAAGAATGAATAAGGGAAGAACGTAGCAACAAAAAAGGAAACAGTATAAGAGAGAAGAAGCTAGAGCAGGCAAAAAGAGTTTGCAAAGAAGAAAGAATAAAGTGCTCAAGACAACAGGCCTCAGAGGGAATGGCCGTGCACTGCCAATCCAAAAGAGGCCTACAGAAGGTGAAGAACGAAAGAAGGGAAGGCACAGAAGAGGGTAAGTACAGAAGGACTGAAGAAGGAACAGAGGTGGATAAAAGGAAAGAGTAAGAGGAAAAGAAGGGGAATGAGAGTGAAGAAGAAAAGGAGGAGAGTGACGATTCAACAAATACCCAAAGATTGCATTTTGAAAACGCACATAAAAATTCTTGCCTATGAAGGCGAGCACACGCGACTTGTTTTTTCTCCACTCGATCCAACGACGGAAGTGAGAATAGAGAGTTTAAACTGCAGACGCGGTTATGGCAGTCACTCTTTTGGCATCAACAGATAGATAGATAGATAGATAGAGAGAGAGAGAGAGAGAGAGAGAGAGAGAGAGAGACGGGCGGACGTACAGGCAGACAGTCAGGCATATAGATAGATAGATAGATAGATAGATAGATAGATAGGTACATGAAGGAATAGAAGCATTGATGAATAGATACATTGGTAAGGGTGGCAATCTAACGGTAAATAAATAGATGAAAGGCATGAAGAAGTGATCGATAACAAAGATAGATAAGATGGAAAGGGCTTATTGGACCAGAACTATCGACAGAGGGACGACGAGGAACGGGGAAGGCAGTGCCTCTCACAAGACAAGACAAGACAAGACAAGACAAGACAAGACAAGACAAGACAAGACAATCGTCGTCACGGGTGTTGGCTGACAATCACTGTTCTTCATTTAATCGTCGGCACGGATCTCGACTGACGTTCACTGTTCTTCGTTCAATCGTCGGCACGGATCTCGACTGACGTTCACTGTTCTTCGTTCAATCGTCGGCACGGATCTCGACTGACGTTCACTGTTCTTCGTTCAATCGTCGGCACGGATCTCGACTGACGTTCACTGTTCTTCGTTCAATCGTCGGCACGGATCTCGACTGACGTTCACTGTTCTTCGTTCAATCGTCGGCACGGGTCTCGACTGACGTTCACTGTTCTTCGTTCAATCGTCGGCACGGATCTCGACTGACGTTCACTGTTCTTCGTTCAATCGTCGGCACGGATCTCGACTGACGTTCACTGTTCTTCGTTCAATCGTCGGCACGGATCTCGACTGACGTTCACTGTTCTTCGTTTAATCGTCGGTACGGATGCTGACTGACGTTTTCTCTTCTTGTAATCGTCTGCACGGATATTGAATCACGTTCAATGTTCTTCCTTTCATCGTCGGCACGGATCTTAACTGACGTTCACTCGTTTAATCGTCGGAACGAATCTTGACTGGCGTTCAATTTTCGTTTAATTTAAAACATGTGAAAGTCGGCAGGGATGTCTACTGGCGTTCACAATTCTTCATTTAAATCGTCGGCACGAATTTTGACTGAATATTATTGTTCTTCATTCAATCTTAACTGACGTTTGCTCGTTTAATCGTTGGAGCGGATCCAGACTGGCGTTCAATTTTCGTTCAATTTTCTTCATCTAATAGTCGGCACGGATCTTTACTGGCGTTCACTTCTCTTCATTTAAACGTCGGCACTGACCAGAAATCCAGTGAAAGAGGTGGTGAAAAAGACATACTCTCCATCTGGCTGCAAGTTTTTCAGCCACACGCGTTCGCCTGCCACGAGGTACAGCGTAGCATGCATGGACCCCATTGTGTGGTTATCCGCGTACTGTTTGGTGATGGCCCGTGCCACGTTCACGTTGTCGTTCTTCATCAGGTGCACGTAGATCCACTTGTCCGGGCTCTTGGTTGCCGCTGATGCCGCGAAGAAGTAGGTCCCGTTCCTTGGTGCCGTGAAGACGCCGCTGGTGTCGTTGAAGGCGTCCCCCTCGTTAGTGACGACGTCGAAGGGCTGAATAGGTCCTGAGCCGGTGAAGTCTAAAGCCAGCGTGGCGTGGAAACTGATCCGCAGCTTGGCTGTGCCTGTATGATAGACATGTTTCGTTTGACATTTGAAAAATGTGTCGTTGTGGTGGTTGTGGTTGTGGTGATTTGCCAGGGGTGATTGTGGTGGTGATGTTGGGATGATGATGATGAAGATGATGAAGACGATTATGAAGAAGATGCTGATGATATTTTCATTTATCAGAAACACACACACACACACACACACACACACACACACACACACACACACACACACACACACATCTGTACATGCACATAAACTAACAGACTCGGGCACACCTACACACACACACACTCACACACACACAAGCACACACAAGCACACACACGCACACACACACACACACACACACACACACACACACACACACACACACACACACACCTAGCCTTGCTTGAAGATCTGTAACGTCCTTTTTCAGCTGTTCGTTGTCAGCCACAAGCTTCCTCTGTGTCTCTTGTTGCCTGGTCCCTGTGTCTCTCTGTCTGTCCTCTGTCTCTTTCTGCCTGGCCTCCAACAGAGTAAAGCTGACCTTGACCTGATCCACATGGACTGTGGCGCCCTCTAGCAGCGGGGAGAGGGGCGGGAGACAGCGTGAGGCTGGGGAGAGGGGCGGGAGAGTGCAGGTGTAGTTACCCCCAGACGGAGGGTTGGGCAGGAGCAGATGGAATGTGCCGTTTTCTTCACCGGAACTCTCCAGCGTCTGGCCGTCGGGAGTCTGGTAAACATACGATCAGTTTTCAGTCGCATGCTCGCACTTAAATTTCGGAAATATCTCTGTCGGATTGTGTATGGGTTGTGAAAGAGTTAGTTTCCTTAACCCTTGCTTTTCCTCGGACAAATTACCGGCACGGATGGCCTTGTGGTAAGGCGTCCGCCCCGTGATCGGGAGGTCGTGGGTTCGAACCCCGGCCGGGTCATACCTAAGACTTTAAAATTGGCAATCTAGTGGCTGCTCCGCCTGGCGTCTGGCATTATGGGGTTAGTGCTAGGACTGGTTGGTCCGGTGTCAGAATAATGTGACTGGGTGAGACATGAAGCCTGTGCTGCGACTTCTGTCTTGTGTGTGGCGCACGTTAAATGTCAAAGCAGCACCGCCCTGATATGGCCCTTCGTCAGTGGTCGGCTGGGCGTTAAGCAAACAAACAAACAAACAAATAAATCCTCGGACAAATTTGCGACATGTGGTTCCTGTACACGTGTATGACCCACCCCACCACCCCCCTCGCAGTGCCCGGTCTGTAATGTCACGTGGGAAAGTTTACGCACGTGACATTTTTTCCTACGTGACACTATGGTCCAGTCAATAACGAGGGTGTGTGTGTCTCATACACGTGTACAGGAACCACGTGTCGTACGTTCGTCCGAGAAAAATCAAGGGTACTTACTCTTTCTCAACACAAACAATCCTGACAGAATTAATTCTAAACATCGTGTATTATCTGAGAACTCACAGCTTGTAACACGCCAACATCGCCACAATGAGGCCACCCACGCTAGCAACAACTCAAGGTACTTGTTTACAGATGGAATATATGAGTCCGCTGCAGTAATGTAAAGGTGTGCTTCACTTGTGTTGTGTGCATGTCAGGGCTCCCCACGGACGCCCCTCTTAGTGCGTCCCGGGACCCCCACTTTCAATTTTTAGAGGCTCCATGGACCCCCACTGCAGAATGTTGCAGTCTGAGAATTGTATCTACGGTACGCACGATAAGGGAATTCAGTGCGTCCCAGGACCCGCTCTTTTAAAGTCTAATGCGTCCCGGGTCCCTCTCCATACATTTTTGAGTCACTTGAGAAAAAGTGACTCTATGTAATCGGTCAGTGTTAGTCTGTCCGGCCGGCCGGCCGTCCGGCCGGCCGGCCGGCCGTCCGTAGACACCACCTTAACGTTGGACTTTTCTCGGAAACTATCAAAGCGATCGGGCTCATATTTTGTTTAGTCGTGACCTCCAATGACCTCTACACTTTAACGATGGTTTCGTTGACCTTTGACCTTTTTCAAGGTCACAGGTCAGCGTCAAAGGAAAAATTAGACATTTTATATCTTTGACTACTTTTCTCGGAAACTATCAAAGCGATCGGGCTCATATTTTGTTTAGTCGTGACCTCCAATGACCTCTACACTTTAACGATGGTTTCGTTGACCTTTGACCTTTTTCAAGGTCACAGGTCAGCGTCAAAGGAAAAATTAGACATTTTATATCTTTGACAAAGTTCATCGGATGTGATTGAAACTTTGTAGGATTATTCTTTACATCAAAGTATTTACATCTGTAGCCTTTTACGAACGTTATCAGAAAAACAAGGGAGATAACTAGCCTTTTCTGTTCGGCAACACACAACTTAACGTTGGGCTTTTCTCGGAAACTATAAAAGTGACCGGGCTCAAATTTTATGTGAACGTGACTCATTGTGTTGTGAATAGCAATTTCTTCCTGTCCATCTGATGCCTCATATAATATTCAGAACTGCGAAAGTGACTCGATCGAGCGTTTGCTCTTCTTGTTAGTACGTGTTTTCGGCTTCTAGTGCGTATAGGACGCAGGGACGCGCGCTATGGGGAGCCCTTGTGTATGTATATTATATTAATGAATAGGCCTTATAAACAGCAAGTATTTATTATGACACTTAGATCCATTTTGTTTAGCTTTCCAGTATATAGGTCAGAATACCATGATCAAGAACATCGACCGAAAATGTACAAGGCGAAACAACTGAATCACCAGAACCACAGGTCCGCAGATCAACGACCGCTTCCTTGAAATCACCATACCTTATTTTAGCAACTGAAAACACTGGAACGTAGCAACACTAACTATTGAGGATGATTGAGGATGAAAGTCGCTTGTTCATTTCAATGCTTGCTGTTCTCTATAAGACTGTTTCCGAAGAACTCTCACTTACTCTATCACACATGCCGTGTGCTTTTAGAGAGCTTACTTCCCTTTGAGTATCAGTTCACTGAAAAGTAGCATAATGTTTTGAACATTGGAACTTGAACTAACCGCCCAGACGACGTGGACAGCTGGCCGACCAAGGGCAGTGAAGACGCCACAGGAAAGCTGCACTCTCCACTGTCCCGTCGTGTTGTCCACAACTGCGTCCGACATCTGAAGCACGTGCAACTTGCTGCTCTCTGCTGTCGGCGCGTCTGGGGAGAGAGTATGACAAGTTTCTGAGATTTAAACCAAAAAAAACACCACTTTCTGCGATTTGCACATGACAGTATCTTTTGTTCGTGTACTTCTTCAGTCAGAGCTTTTGAGAATGAGCTAGAAAGATGATCCAAGAATGATCTTAAAAATGCAAAGGAAACACGTGCTCGTTGAGTAAAAAATCTGAGCCAATACAAAACACAGAGTCAACAATTTTTGTTCATATTTTTGTGTTCATTTTTTTCACTTTGAGTCAGAGATTTCGCGAGCTAAATAAATGCATAGGCCTGACAGAGTCAACGATCTTGTAGAAGAGCCAGTAACGTGCTCACCAGCAACCGAAACGGAGACATTCTTGGAAAACGTGACCAAGGGATGAGTTGCATCGCCAGTGTGGACCACAACAGTATAGTGACCGGACTGTGCCTGACTGACCACGATTCCCCCCTGACCAGTCCACTGCACGCGGCCAGAGAATGGAGGCATGGGACCAAATTGACCAGCAGTAAAGATGGCGATCAGTTCTTCAGAGCCGTCCTCCGCCCGGTAGATCCACTTGATGTCCTCGACACGCTCGTCAGGTGTCAGGGTGAAGTTCCAGGGAAGGTGG
>NC_090259.1:13860385-13862885 GCF_037325665.1 Littorina saxatilis
AATATTGTTCTTTTATTATAAAGACACTGTTGAGTTTGAAGCTTTACTGGAATTCACCATAGCAAACGTAAACAAGGTAAGACCTTGGTCTCTAATGAACTGAACTGCTACTTTTCGCAAGTTGACTTTGGTTCAGCAGAGGCAATACGGATGCCATGCAAAATCGACTAGGGACAATAATTATGTCAGGCAAAAGCAACTAGTTTTAGGCAGACGAACTTTGAGATTGTGTCCGAAGGACTATAGTTTTGAGTTTGCAGTGAACCTACACATTGAGGAGCGCAGTTCACCACTGCTGTTGAGTGAAAAGTATTTCGAAGCGAGCAAAGACAGAACATCTGACACGAACTGTTAAACGCATTGCAACGTGCTCAAACCAACACGCACAGAAACGTGTGTACAGTCAAAAGAGTTTTCCTGTGTGTTTAGTGACAAAATCGTTCTTGAAACAATCAGCAGTGCGCCAAGAGATTTTTAGCTAAAAGACTGCGTATATAATATAATTATATAATAATTATTTAACTTTATTCAAATATTGTTTTATTCCGGGCTGCTCTGCAAATCTGCTCTGCGCCTTCGTAAGCAAGACACAGTTAATTCTCGTCGTCACGACATGTAGATCGGCATCCATACCCACGGACAACTAAACACTGAAGATGGATGCGCTCAGCATGATGATATTTCTCACCCTTGTTGGTAAGTACAAACAAAGTTTGATTGATAACTATGGATGCTATATTTGTCTGTGGAGGTAATGATTCTGAACGCTAAATATATGAAGTGGTTAAAATCAATAAAACGGCCAAACAAACAAAAGAAAATGTTGCCACCAGGAAATCGTCATACAGTTTGTAGTTCAACTAAAAACAAGCACATCCGCACAATTGTGTTCATACTTTCTATGCATTTCAAACCGCGCTTTTGTTTTGTTTTGTTTTGGGGCACTATTCGGAATGTCTCATTCAAAAACAAATTTCTTCAAAATTAAGCTAAACGTGCATACAGACACAAAGACATACCCATTAACTATGCAGTGATGGTAAATTTGCGTTTCTAATTTGCGTGCTTTTGATATTCCACCGTTCAGACCAAACAGCGGTTTTTTAACAAAAATAATGGATTGTACAGTTTGTCAAAAATCATGGATATTTCCAGACAATTGTTTTCATAGACTTTGAATTGTGTATTTGCATCACAAAAGTGTTACTTGGCATATAGACAGCGCGTGAATGGTGCAAGTACCGTCACATATTCCTTTCAAATAAATGTGACCCTCCACCACGGAATGAGTCGCATGTCACCTTTGCATGATTTTCATATTTTTACATTTTCCTAAAGAGTTTTTTTATGCTCTATCAAGTCAAGTCAAGTATTTTATTGTTTTGGGCCCAGAGGGCTTTGAAACAAAGATATAACTTTAACACAAAAAAGGTAACAAATCAGACAGTTAATATATGTATATAAATTGAGCGGACAAATACAACAATACTATACGACCAAATTAAATTGGCAATATACACTTCCATACATGCAAACAAAAAGAAAAATAGGTTTAACAAAATCAGGTAAGAAATCAGGCAGATAATATGTATACATTAAGCGGACAACGATAATATACAGCTGAAGTAAATTGGCAATACCATTATGCCATGCATCTTTTGTAAAAACACAAAACAAAAGCATGTATTACATATATAAAACCGTTTTAGAAAAGAGCGAAAACTTTGTGTTTGAGTTATAAGCCTGTGACTAAGGTGACTCTCACACTGTTACCAGACACCCCCCGGACTTATATTAAGCCTAGCGCAGAACCGCGCGAGTTGACATGCGACTCATTGTGTCACAAATTGCTGGCGTTTATTTGCGAGTCATGTGAGCACAACGGGAAGAATGGAACTGTCACACTATGCTGCATGCTAGAGCGACTGACGTTCAGCGACAAACACATCTCATTGTGGACACGAAAGCTGTTGTTAGGGAGTTAAAATGCTTTCTGTCTTAGTGGACTTGTTTTCGTTCATCGATACATTGGGTCAAACACACGCTCAAACAAACACACACACACCGCTTTTGACCGATCATTCGATCGACACCTACAAACATTACTGGGTAAATAATTGATTTTACTTTCTCCTCTTATGTGAAAGTGCCTATTCTTTGTGTTCGTGGTTTTTTTTGTTTGGTTTTTTTGGTGCCTTAGGTATTTGTCAGGTCAATTTTGGGTACACCCTTGTTTGATCGGCGGTCACATGACCCCTTACAAAATAAATTGATCAGAAGATTGTGCGAAATAACCAAATTGAGTTCATTAAATGGCACTGCCATTTTGAATGAAATGACACGAGAATATATGCTTTAGTTGGTGTACGGAAATGTTGCAATCGTGGTTTTTTAGGGGCATAATTTACTATGCTGAAATTGCACAGACCGGTGAAAATTTAGAAACAAACGCACTCGTTTTCAGTACGATCGCACTATCAAACTTGTAGGCCCTACACGT
>NC_090259.1:13867885-13875385 GCF_037325665.1 Littorina saxatilis
TGCCGACAGTTCAACAGTTGCCCTGACAGAAACATCCACTACACGAGATGCCGACAGTTCAACAGTTGCCCTGTCAGAAACATCCACTACACGAGATGCCGACAGTTCAACAGTTGCCCTGTCAGAGACATCAACTCCGCGAGATGCCGACAGTTCAACAGTTGCCCTGTCAGAAACATCCACTACACGAGATGCCGACAGTTCAACAGTTGCCATGTCAGAGACATCTACTACACGAGAGGCCGACAGTTCAACAGTTGCCCTGTCAGAGACATCAACTACACAAGAGGCCGACAGTTCAACAGTTGCCCTGACAGAGACATCCACTACACAAGAGGCCGACAGTTCAACAGTTGCCCTGTCAGAGACATCAACTACACAAGAGGCCGACAGTTTAACAGTTGCCCTGACAGAGACATCCACTACACAAGAGGCCGACAGTTCAACAGTTGCCCTGTCAGAAACATCAACTACACGAGATTCCGACAGTTCAACAGTTGCCCTGTCAGAAACATCCACTACACGAGATGGCGACAGTTCAACAGTTGCCCTGTCAGAAACATCAACTACACGAGATGCCGACAGTTCAACAGTTGCCCTGTCAGAAACATCAACTACACGAGATTCCGACAGTTCAACAGTTGCCCTGTCAGAGACATCCACTCCACGAGATGCCGACAGTTCAACGGCTGACGTGGTACCATCAGGTTCACATACTTCGCCTCAGTCACCAACACTACAAGAGGCCAACAAACTAGAGACATCAATACAAGAGGCCAACAAACTAGAGACATCAATACAAGAGGCCAACAAACTAGAGACATCAATACAAGAGGCCAACAAACTAGAGACATCAATACAAGAGGCCAACAAACTAGAGACATCAATACAAGATGCGAACGGTTCAACGACTGACGTAGCATCAGCTTCAAAGACCGCATCAGAGATACAAACACCACAAGAGGCCGCCAGCTCAACGTCTGACGCAGCAACATTAGTGTCAATGATCACAACAGAAATATCAACACCACGAGATTCGGACAGTTTAACAAGTTACGCAGCAACATCAGGTTCAATAACGTCAGAAGAGACAACAAAACCACAAGATGTCGACAGTTCAACAATTGAACTTACAACATCAGGCCCTTTGATCTCGTTACAAACATCAACACCACGAGAGGCCGATAGTTCAACAGCTTTCGTGACAACAGCAGATTTAATGAAATTACTTGGGACATCAACACAGCAAGAGACCGACAGCTCAACAGATCATGCTGCAACCTCAGGTTCCATTACGTCACCAAGGATGTCATTACTACAAGATGCTGACAGTTCAACAGTTGTCCTTTCAACATCAGTTCCAATGACATCTTCAGAGACAGCAACTCTACAAGCGGCCAATGATTTAGAACCTGAAATAGCCACAATGGATTATATGACCTCCCCCGTGAAAGTATATATCACATCCACACAAGATGCCAACGGTTCAACAGTTGTCAATGCAACAACAGTTTCAATTGCCGCATCAAATATAAAAACACCACAAGAGGCCGACAGCTCAACGGCTGACGTAAAATCAGTTTCACAAACAGCATCAGAGCTATTAACATTACACGAGTCAAAAAGTTCAACGGCTGACGCAACAACATCAGTTTCACAGACAGCATCAGAGATATCCACATCACAAGAGGCCGACAGCTCGACGGCTAACGTATCAACATCAATTTCTATGACAGCATCGGTGATATCCACATCACAAGAGGCCGACAGCTCAACGGCTGACGTTACAACATCAGTTTCACAAACAGCATCAGAAATATCCACATCACAAGAGGCCGACAGCTCAACATCTGACGTAACAACATCAGTTTTACAAACAGCAGCTGAGGTAACAACATCAGTTGCACAAACAGCATCAGAGATAGCCACATCACAAGAGGCCGACAGCTCAACGACTGACGTAACAACATCAGTTTTACTGAAAGCATCAGAGATATCCACATCACAAGAGGCCGACAGCTCAACGGCTGACGTAACATCAGTTTCACAAACAGCATCAGAGATATCCATACCACATGAGGCCGACAGCTCAACGGCTGACGTTACAACATCAGTTTCACAAACATCATCAGAGATATCCACATCACAAGAGGCCGACAGCTTAACGGCTGACGTTGCAACATCCGTTTCACAAACAGCATCAGAGATATCCACATCACTACATACCGAAAGCTCAACGGCTGACGTAACAACATCAGTTTCACAAACAGCATCAGTTATATCCACATCACAAGAGGCCGACAGCTCAACGGCTGACGTTACAACATCAGTTTCACAAACAGCATCAGAAATATCCACATCACAAGAGGCCGACAGCTCAACATCTGACGTAACAACATCAGTTTTACAAACAGCAGCTGAGGTAACAACATCCGTTTCACAAACAGCATCAGAGATAACCACATCACTACAGGCCGACAGCTCAACGGCTGACGTAACAACATCAGTTTTACAAACAGCATTAGAGATATCCACATCACTACAGGCCGACAGCTCAACGGCTGACGTAACAACATCATTTTCACAAACAGCATCAGAGATATCCACAACACAAGAAGCCGACAGCTCAACGACTGACGTAACAACATCAGTTTTACAACCAGCATCAGAGATATCCACATCACAAGAGTCCAACAGCTCAACGGCTGACGTAACAACATCAGTTGCACAAACAGCATCAGAGATAGCAACATCACAAGAATCCAACAGCTCAACGGCTAACGTAACAACATCAGTTTCACAAACAGCATCAGAGATATCCACATCACAAGAGACCGACAGCTCAACGGCTGACGTAACAACATCAGTTTTACAAACAGCATCAGAGATATCCACATCACATGAAGCCGACAGCTCAACGGCTGACGTAACAACATCAGTTTTACAAGCAGCCGATGACGTAACAACATCAGTTTTACAAACAGCCGATGACGTAACAACAACAGTTTCACAAACAGCATCAGAGATATCCACATCACAAGAGGCCGACAGCTTAACGGCTGACGTTGCAACATCCGTTTCACAAACAGCATCAGAGATATCCACATCACTACAGGCCGACAGCTCAACGGCTGACGTAACAACATCAGTTTCACAAACAGCATCAGAGATATCCACATCACAAGAGGCCGACAGCTCAACTGCTGACGTAACAACATCAGTTTTACAACCAGCATCAGAGATATCCACATCACAAGAGTCCAACAGCTCAACGGCTGACGTAACAACATCAGTTTCACAAACAGCATCAGAGATATCCACATCACAAGAGACCGACAGCTCAACGGCTGACGTAACAGCATCAGTTTTTCAAACAGCATCAGAGATATCCACATCACATGAAGCCGACAGCTCAACGGCTGACGTAACAACATCAGTTTTACAAGCAGCCGATGACGTAACAACATCAGTTTTACAAACAGCCGATGACGTAACAACAACAGTTTCACAAACAGCATCAGAAATATCCACATCACAAGAGGCCGACAGCTCAACGGCTGACGTTGCAACATCCGTTTCACAAACAGCATCAGAGATATCCACATCACTACAGGCCGACAGCTCAACGGCTGACGTAACAACATCAGTTTCACAAACAGCATCAGAGATATCCACATCACAAGAGGCCGACAGCTCAACTGCTGACGTAACATCTTTGTCACAAACAGCATCAGAGATATCCACAACACAAGAAGCCGACAGCTCAACGACTGACGTAACAACAGCAGTTTTACAACCAGCATCAAAGATATCCACATCACACGAGTCCAACAGCTCAACGGCTGACGTAACAACATCAGTTGCACAAACAGCATCAGAGATAGCAACATCAAAAGAGTCCAACAGCTCAACGGCTGACGTAATAACATCAGTTTCACAAACAGCATCAGAGATATCCACATCACATGAAGCCGACAGCTCAACGGCTGACGTAACAACATCAGTTTTACAAACAGCATCAGAGATATCCACATCACATGAAGCCGACAGCTCAACGGCTGACGTAACAACATCAGTTTTACAAGCAGCCGATGACGTAACAACATCAGTTTTACAAACAGCCGATGACGTAGCAACATCAGTTTCACTAACAGAATCAGAGATATCCACAACTCAGCAAGCCGTACCCTCAACGACTGACGTAACAACATCAGTTTTACAAACAGCGGATGACGTAACAACAGCAGTTGCACAAACAGCATCAGAGATATCCACATCACAAGAGGCCGACAGCTCAACGGCTGACGTAACAACATCAGTTGCACAAACAGCATCAGAGATAGCAACATCACAAGTTGCCGACAGCTCAACGGCTGACGTAACAACACCAGTTTCACAAACAGCCGATGACGTAACAGCATCAGTTTCGCTAACAGAATCAGATATATCCACAACTCAGCAAGCCGTAACCTCAACGACTGACGTAACAACATCAGTTTTACAAACAGCGGATGACGTAACAACAGCAGTTGCACAAACAGCATCAGAGATATCCACATCACAAGAGGCCGACAGCTCAACGGCTGACGTAACAACATCAGTTGCACAAACAGCATCAGAGATAGCAACATCACAAGTTGCCGACAGCTCAACGGCTGACGTAACAACACCAGTTTCACAAACAGCATCAGAGATATCCACATCACTACAGGCCGACAGCTCAACGGCTGACGTAACAACATTAGTTTTACAAACAGCGGATGACGTAACAACATTAATTTTACAAACAGCGGATGACTTAACAACATCAGTTTCACAAACAGCATCAGAGATATCCATATCACAAGAAGCCCACAGCTCAACGGCTGACGCAACAACATCAGTTTCACAAACAGCATCAGAGATATCCACACCACAAGAGGCGAACAGCTCAACGGCTGACGTAACAACAACAGTTGCACAAACAGCATCAGAGATATCCACATCACTACAGGCCCACAGCTCAACGGTTGACGTAACAACATCAGTTTCACAAACAGCATCAGAGATATCCACATCACAAGAGACCGACAGCTCAACGGCTGACGTAACAACATCAGTTTCACAAACAGCATCAGAGATATCCACATCACAAGAGGCCGACAGCTCAACGGCTGACGTAACAACATCAGTTTCACAAACAGCATCAGAGATATCCACATCACAAGAGGTCGACAGATCCATGGCAGACGTAACAACATCAGTTTCACAAACAGCATCAGAGATATCCACACCACAAGAGGCCCAAAGCTCAACGGCTAACGTAACAACATCAGTTTCACAAACAGCATCAGAGATATCCACACCACAAGAGGCCCAAAGCTCAACGGCTGACGTAACAACATCAGTTTCACAAACGGCATCAGAGATATCCACACCACAAGAGGCCCAAAGCTCAACGGCTGACGTAACAACATCAGTTTCACAAACAGCATCAGAGATATCCACATCACTAGAAGCCGACAGCTCAACGGCTGACGTAACAACATCAGTTTCACAAACAGCATCAGAGATATCCACATCACTAGAAGCCGACAGCTCAACGGCTGACGTAACAACATCAGTTTCACAAACAGTACCAGAAATATCAACACAACAAATGGCCGGCAGTTCAACAGGTTACGCGGCAACATCAAATTCAATGACGTCACAACAAACAGCAACACCCCAAGAAGCGGCAGCATCAAGTTCGATGACCTCACCAGAGAGATCAACAACACAAGGGGCAGACAGTTTAGCAGCTGATGACGAAGCAGGAGCAGGTTCGTTTATCTCACAATATATTGAATGGTTATTGCTTTTATAACATGCTTTCAACCGATGTTTTGTTCCGGGGCCAGATCTTACCAGGGAATCCAGATTGCATCAATACGCACACACAGCTACACACAATGCAAGCAATCAGTGGACCACATGTTTGTGCACGTTCGTTTGACAACGTAACCACATCTTTACACGTGTGTATATCATGTCGATGAGGTCGGGTCAAACTACAGTCTGGCAGGGGCCTCAGAAGTAAATGTCCACCGCTCATGAGGACAAAATCACAGAGACAAACTTAATTCACGAAACACTGTATGGCTTCCTCTGCATGAAGTTTGAAAACTTAATGTTACGCTGTCATTCCAAATGTGGCGTCTGTTTGCACTGCAGTTCGCTTTTGACGTCAGAGATGGGACGTAATTGAGGTTCAATATGGACACTCCTGTCACCGTGAGACAAGTTTGAGATAGATTGCAAGCACCCAAGTACATAATGTAGGATACAATTACACATTAACATGCTTCCATTTGAAACTTCGAGGTCGTCATCGGGGATTGACGCCCGACCAATGCTAATTGAAGCCCGACGGAGCGAAGCGACGGAGGGCTTCAATTAGACTTTGGGAGGGCGTCAATCCACGATGATGGCCGAGAAGTTTCAAATGGAAGCATGTTAATGTTATTGTAATTCAATCTGACGACGATCTCTTTCCTGCTTTCATGCGATGGTAAACAAACAGAATTGGTTCTGTTTTGTTCACACACTACTTTCAGTCCACCTACCTGCAAGGGTCAAGTCCCAAGAAATATGTCTCTGTATTCCTATCTTATCGCTCTGCTCCTGTTTTGTTTTCTTTCACATACATTTTCCCTTCTTTTTTGACGGGTTTCAGGACAGCAAACTCTAAAACACATTCTTTTCATCACAAAAGCGATCTTTGGAATTGACTGACATAGTCCGGAAGAATTCATGTATCAACCTACGTCACGTATTCGACGTCATCACTTCGCATACCTTATGGTCTCGTTATTTCGTTGGCCTTGATATTTCCTACTTTTAAAATGACCCTCAAAGCTAACCGAGACTAGTTGAGGTTGTATCAATGCGCCTCGCCAGCAGGTGGTTAATGGCTTTTTAGCGAGTGGTTATCGACAATTAATGACCGGTAATTTTGAATGAGTTGGGGCATTCTGACCAATCATAGGATCTGTTTCATTAAAACGCCAACTTGATTGAATTACAATAATGCTTAATTGCTGCGTGATACCAGGTTTGCAGTAAGCGTTGTTTTGTTAGATATGTTAGCATGTCAATAGTAATGAAGATATCCATTTAACCGCAAGGCATACATTTAGAAATCGGGAGAAGATACCAAACACAAATTTTGTATTAGATCGAAACACCTACATTTTCAACTTCGAGGTCACTAATGGGAGATTCACGCCTGACCAAAGTCAATTAAACTACGAGGGACCGCTTCAATTACACTTTGAACAAGTGTCACCCAGCCAGTCTTACCCTAAACTAGTATAACCTTATTGAAGTAAATATAAAGTTACTCTCAAAGACAGCAAATTTGTAAACAACCTTTTAAAAATCAACATTATATAACAAACACAAGTATTTAATCTGAAAACTCAAGAATAATGATGTTTACACGCGGAATAATAATACAAACACACCTGCCATAACAGCCAG
>NC_090259.1:13880385-13902885 GCF_037325665.1 Littorina saxatilis
GAAGAGACTGCATGTTTGAGATACCCTTCTTTCCGTGTACGCACTATAGACACAAGAATATTAGTCGACATACGCAAGGGAGCCCTTCCATTGTTGGACAGTTGTGTCCCTTTGCATGTTGAAGAAATTCAAAACTGCTTTCAAGAGAGCTGCTAAGCAGGAGTGTTTCTTGGAATGAAATCCCTGTTCATTTGAATGGCACACTCGGCGGTTTCCAAGGTTTCGCTTTTAAATAGGCACAGAAAAAAACTCCAGGGAGAGAACTTACAGCGGAGACACATACCATGCCTCGGCAGCAGTACTGTAAGACCCTTTCATGCTCAAGCAGAAAAACGTTTCAGATGTGTGCGTGGGGTAAGATACTCGTTCCACTTAGACATATATAGAAATTACATACAGCCTAAATATGAACGGTGCAGAGAGTTTTTTTGTTTGTTTGTTTGTTTGTTTGTTTTGTTTTTTTGATCCTGATGCATGCAGGCTGCTTCAACCCTTTCTTCTTAGCCTCTTTCTTTTTTTTTCTTCTTTTTTTCTTTTTTTTTTGGCGGGGAGCATCCTTCTTCATTGATTTTTTTTCCTTTTGTTTTCCTGCTTTTTATATTAATGTTTCTACTTTAAATATACCTATATCATTAACAATACTATTTCTAAATGTATTTTAAACAACTTTCCTATATAGCAATTCCCTCTCAAAAATGCATACAATATCCAGAGGGGAACGATATCTAGAGAGGTAGCCTATTTGTTTTCTTTGTTTCGCTGAAATGATCCCTGACTGGATCTATATGTCGCTTTTCACAATTATTTCAGAGAAAAAAACACAAACAACAAGAACTACTACAACAACATATCCAAAATCAAAGAGACTGCCAACGTTCCAAAATTCAGAAGCAAAAAACAAGAAAGGTAGGTTGTTGGAACGTTTGTTATTTATGTGTTTGTCTGTTCACTTAAAAGACCGTTGGGTCGAAATATCTGTGAATGTATTGCTTTGTTAATAACAAACGTTCCAACAAACTACCTTGTTTTTTGATTCATTACTACAACAACAGCAACATAATTCCATCCCGTATAATACGCGGCTATATCTATAGGCTTTTGAAATGTAGATGTCAGAGCGAAAGGTTTTCATCCTTTGTAAAACCTTGGACACATCTCTGGTGGTTTTCATGATCGTGTTATGACCCAGTTGTCCCCCTTGTCACAGGCAGCTGTTCTGCATTGACGGAGTTGTCTACCTGCCAAAGCGTGTGCTATTTAAGTAGCTCGACGTTTTCACATTTAGTCAAGTTTTGACTAAATGTTTTAACGTAGAGGGGGGAATCGAGACGAGGGTCGTGGTGTATGTGCGTGTGTGTGTGTGTGTGTGTCTGTGTGTGTGTGTGTGTGTGTCTGTGTGTGTGTGTGTGTGTGTGTAGAGCGATTCAGACTAAACTACTGGACCGATCTTTATGAAATTTGACATGAGAGTTCCTGGGTATGAAATCCCCGAACTTTTTTTTTCGTTTTTTTTATAAATGTCTTTGATGACGTCATATCCGGCTTTTCGTGAAAGTTGAGGCGGCACTGTCACGCCCTCATTTTTCAACCAAATTGATTGAAATTTTGGTCAAGTAATCTTCGACGAAGCCCGGACTTCGGTATTGCATTTCAGCGTGGTGGCTTAAAAATTAATTAATGACTTTGGTCATTAAAAATCTGAAAATTGTAAAAAAAATATGTTTTTTATAAAACGATCCAAATTTACGTTTATCTTATTTTCCATCATTTGCTGATTCCAAAAACATATAAATATGTTATATTCGGATTAAAAACAAGCTCTGAAAATTAAATATATAAAAATTATTATCAAAATTAAATTTTCCAAATCAATTTAAAACTTTCATCTTATTCCTTGTCGGTTCCTGATTCCAAAAACATATAGATATGATATGTTTGGATTAAAAACACGCTCAGAAAGTTAAAACGAAGAGAGGTACAGAAAAGCGTGCTATCCTTCCCAGCGCAACTACTACCCCGCTCTTCTTGTCAATTTCACTGCCTATGCCGTGAGCGGTGGACTGACGATGCTACGAGTATACGGTCTTGCTGCGTTGCATTGCGTTCCGTTTCATTCTGTGAGTTCGACAGCCACTTGACTAAATGTTGTATTTTCGCCTTACGCGACTTGTTGTTACTTCGGTTGACAAGCACAGCCTTGAGATGTGGAGTAGCTGGTTGCGATGAGGTCTGGCTGCTGTTGTCACCTTGTGTGCGTAACCATGGCAGTTTTTTTTTATGGGGCTATGAAATTAGCTTTAAAACATTAATCCTCTTTGACTGGCTTTGTCTCCAAAATTAAATCTTGTGCTCTCAGTGTGCACTTGGTTACAGTATACACGGAGAGGAAGGTACCGTTCACAAACAGCTATAAGTAGAAAAGCTTTACATAGCATTCATAGCTTTGAACATTATCTAACGAATTATCTTACCTTATCTTATCTTACTTATCATCTTATCTTAACTTATCATCTCATCTTATCTTATCGTATCGTATCGTATCGTATCGTATCGTATCGTATCGTATCGTATCGTATCTTATCTTATCTTATCTTATCTTATCTTATCTTATCTTATCTTATCTTATCTTAGCTTAGCTTAGCTTAGCTTAGCTTAGCTTAGCTTAGCTTAGCTTAGCTTAGCTTAGCTTAGCTTAGCTTAGCTTAGCTTCAAAGGGCGATTATCAGGTGTCCTTAACAATCTGTTGACTGCCTGTATGTTGCTAAGGTACACCGCCTAGACTGACGTTTCCCGACATGAATTTCTTCACTTTCAACAAATTCTGATGTGCTCAAATGTCTCCGTTTCGAATTACTTCTTGAATTCTTTGACAGCAACTTTGTGTGTGTATTGTTTACACCTCGGTTCTAATCATTATAATTGATAATGTAATGTGTATGTTGAAAGTTATATAAATGTTTCGCTCAACACGTTCGTAAATTTAGATTTATTTCTGCATTGTGACATGCACAATTTCAAACAGTTATTGGGAATAAGTGATATGGAAAATGTAGGTTGTATTAATTTTATCTTAGGTGGGTTACTTGATTTGTTGTAGAACAAATGTCTGGGTTAGCCAAACAGTAGATGTATGTGATGCATGTATTGTACACCAACGCGTTAGATTTTATCTTGCACCTGTCACCGTCATATGCAGTGAAGTTATTTAGCTGGTGTAACCATTTATATGCAAGTTTCATGTTCTTTGACACACCACCACAAACAATGGATATATAATTCCCTGACCCCAACCCTATGTCCGTCCCCTCCAAAGAAGAAAAACAATCTTGGGGATTATCTCCAAGGGTGCATGAAAAATTCCCAAACTTCGTATGATGCAAGGATTCGTGAATTGTGAACCTAAATCTATGTATCTATACCATAACATTTTCTTCAGAATTAATTGACAAGCGATCCATTATTCTATGGTTTGTCCGTGGGTGGTTTGTCATGTCCTTTCCACATAATTATGTGTCTTTTCGTGAACTATTCAATTTAATATGTTTCTGTTCGCAGTTTGGATGGTGGCCTCTCTGTTTGAAATTAATTACATTTGGGTCTATCACCTTAAAGAGGTTCCATAAGGCTCACATCTTTTAACACTTGTTGCTTCAAATCATGTTCTAAATCTCGATGTCCTTTAAAAACAAAGATGTTGCAAATCTTGTTCGGGGGGACGTCCCAGAATAAAACCTTCAGAGTATCTGCAGTGTGGTTTTATGTTGATCAGATTTAGCTAAGAGTTCAAAATGTCTCACAAACGTCATCTCTCTCCCTTTCTTTCTCTCTCTCTCTCTCTCTCTCTCTCTCTCTCTCTGTCTCTGTCTCTGTCTCTGTCTCTGTCTCTCTCTCTCTCTCTCTCTCTCTTTTCATGTTTGTAGTTAGTCCCTCTTTAGGGCGAGGGCTGGATGTAAAAAAGCAGACCACTGCTTAATTTACTACCCTCGTTAAATAAAGAATTGTCATTGTCATTCTCTCTCTCTCTCTCTCTCTCTCTCTCTCTCTCTCTCTCTCTCTCTCTCTCTCTCTCTCACACACACACAAACACACACACACACACACACACACACACACACACACACACACACACACACACACACACGGACTCGCTCATTTAAGGGCACAAATGAAAAATGCTGTGGTGGGATCATTGTTTTGGCAGGATTTTACAAATCCACCGATAACCCAGATAAAGTTTAATTTAGGTCGACGTCTCATCTGGACTTACAACAAAACCACTCTTAGAAACGTTCTTCTTCTTCTTCTTCTGCGTTCGTGGGCTGAAACTCCCACGTACACTCGTGTTTTTGAACGAGTGGAATTTTACGTGTATGACCGTTTTTTACCCCGCCATTAAGGCAGCCATACGCCGCTTTCGGAGGAAGCATGCTGGGTATTTTCGTGTTTCTATAACCCACCGAACTCTGACATGGATTTCAGGATCTTTTCCGTGCGCACTTGGTCTTGTGCTTGCGTGTACACACGAAGGGGGATAAGCCACTAGCAGGTCTGCACATAAGTTGACCTGGGAGATCGGACAAATCTCCACTCTTAACCCACCAGGCGGCAGCGACCGGGATTCAAACTCACGACCTCCCGATTAGGAGGCCGACGTCTTACCACTGCGCCACTTCGCCCGTCAATAAGCAATCGATATCGATCAAGGCATTCAAATTGAATTATTCGAATTTCACAGACGAATAGTAAGCAGAAAGCCCTCGACTCTTCTGACATGTAATACGCTGTAAGTTTGTGTTGTAGACAATATGACATTTCACACAGATCACGACAATCATTGTGTAACTGGACCGCGGTAAAAAAAATAAAAATAGAAAATTATAAAAAAAAATTAAAAACAACATTTATGTATCCATCCATTTTTGTTAGAAATCCTTTTCTTTAGTTCTCATAAAGATTGATCGTACACAAACATGCATGTGTTGGGTTTTTGGGTGTTTTTTTTTAGTCTTGGCCAGCCGCCCCTTTACGTGTTTTTATTTTATTTGGCGTGCATCATGCGACTAATCTGACCAAGCAGGACTGGTTTTAGATGATCTTTACAATATTATAGCGGTCAGAATGGGACCCGTTTTGTTTATCACGCTAACAAAAACAGGACAACATTTCAATATTTTGAATTTAGAATATCAGCTTCACTCATTCTAAGGAATGACAATTTAGATGTTTAGAAAATGTAGCACTAAATAAACGTAAACTGCACGTACTTTAACGTCACTTCTATACTGTCTTCTGATTCAGTCGCTCTCTCTTGGCCAAGCGAGAAATTACGACGCAACTGAAAAGTATACGTTCAACATGGTTTGGTGTTTGATGCGTGCAAGCATTTCAGTCGTAAATATCCATTACACCAGGTAACGGAAGTGATTGGCTGATCCAATTCACGAGAACGCTTTTTTTCTAACAGGCATAATCAAATCGATACATTGTCTGTCTATTCAAAAACTTTACATCTTTTTCCCGTTAAAAGCCGACGACAGGATCCATAAATCTGTGGATGTCAAACAGAGGTTAAAGACTTGAAGCTAATAAAATATTCAACGTCTCATATTTCCAACCCGGTGTAACACGAAATTTTTACTCCACGAAATATTTACTCCGGAGTAAATATTTCGAACGAAATTCTTACTCGGAGTGCACTTTTCGTACGAGAAAAGAACTCCCCAAGGCACGAAAAAATTACTCCCTCCACGAAATTTTTACTCCCCATTTTTTTTTACTTCCAGTAAAAATCTCGTACGCAAAAATGGGATGCGGGCGAAGGGATCATGCCAATAAGTGATCTCGCGCAAACGAATGTCGCGCTACCCTCCCTCCAGCCCTTCCACCATCAAGACTAACAGGGGACAAGGGAGTATAAATTTCGTACACTTGGCATGGGAAGTTAAATTGCTCGTGTTGGGGTGAAGTAATTTATTGGTTTTTTATTCGTCAGGGGAGTAACATTTGTGTACGAAATGTTTACTCGGAACTCACCTGTCGTGGGGAGTATTTTTCTCGTGTAATGGGGGAGTGCTTTTTTCGTAAAGGGAGTAACATTTTCGTACGAAATGTTTACTCCGGAGTAAAAATCTCGTGGGAGTAATTTTCTCGTGTTACACCGGGCGTTCGGCTCCTCCCCAAAGCCCAGCTGCAAGCAAAGATTAGGACAATCCTTGCGCAGCGTGTGTTTGTCGCTTACAGATTGCGGGTATCAACATCTGAATGAATTCGCTGACAGTTTGAAATGGGTGCGTGCGTTTGTCTCAACAAATATGTTGTTTTCTCGTGAAAAGGCCTAACTTATACCATTTGACGAAACAACATTTAAATTAAGTTTTAAAGTGTTGTGACTCCTTTGTTAAGAAGCGCTCGCCCAAAGAAATGCAACCCTGTGAACAAAAATAGTACAAACAAATGAGGCAAATGAAGACCAAGAAAACTCACAAAGAAACAGTAGGCTTCAGTTTATCTCGTCCTGCATAGAAAACCAGCAGTCACGAAGGTGAAGCCAACAACATATATTCCACTTCTCAAAATGGATGGGCTTGGCGTTACAATCTTGTTTGCTGTAATGGGTAAGTGCATAATTCTTGCTAATGATTATTCGTGATTCATTGAGACACTTATGTTTAAAAAAAATTGCCAAAGCGAATTCAGGTCAAGATTTCAAGTTGAAAAGCACTCGCGGGTGTGTGTGTGTGTGTGTGTCTGTGTGTGTGTGTGTGTCTGTGTGTCTGTGTGTCTGTGTGTGTCTGTGTGTGTCTCTCTGTCTGTCACTGAGTCCGTCTGTGCGCGCGTGCATGCATTCGTACATCCGTGTGTGCTTAACGTTAATATGTTATTGTTTTATTACAGTCATATTGTGTACATTGATATCTGATTGCAAATGTTGAAAGTTTTGAAACAATTTCAAACGGTTTTGTTGTTGTTGTTGTTGTTGTTGTTGTTGTTGTTGTTGTTGTTGCTGCTGTTGCTTTTGCCTTACAACTCATGGTTAATTTATTGGATTTCTTTTATCATATAATAATATAAAACTCCTACTTCTGTGTTGACATTTATTTGAATCAAAATACAAGTAAATTGCAAGAAAAAAAGCCAGTCATTACCGATTAACAATATCTTCATGGCTTTTAATGTTTTGCTTTTTCAAATGAGATAATAGGTAACTGTGTATCATAGAAGTTATTGAGAAAATGACGAACAACAAAATTGAAATAATCCTACACCTTTTACATAACGGAACATACAAAAAACTAATTTAGAGCGGATACAAAAATAATTAAAAAGGGTGAATATTACAGATACCATTTACCGTCCATGTGAGACTTTTTTCGTTTTGAAATGAAGGCCACATGATTAAGTTTTGTTTATATGTAGTCAAGTTTTGACTAAATGTTTTAACATAGACTGGGAATCGAGACGAGGGTCGTGATGTATGTGTGTGTGTAGAACGATTCCAAGAAAACTACTGAACCGGTCTTCATGAAACTTCACATGAGAGTTTCTGGGTATGATATCCCCAGACAATGTTTTCATTTTTTCGATAAATATCTTTGATGACGTCATATCCGGCTTTTAGTAAAAGTTGAGGCCGCACTGTCACACCCTCATTTTTTAACCAAATTGATTGAAAATTTGGTCAAGCAATCTTCGACAAAGTCCGGACTATGGGATTGCATTTCAGATTGGAAGCATAAACAATAGTTGATTAGTTTGCTCATTAAAGTTGTCAATGGAATCTAATTTTCTGTTACAGATTAAAACATGATCGCATTGTATTCTTCATCTTCTCCTGAATTCGAAAATATATAGATATGTCATGTTTACTCTAAACAATGTGCTCAGAATGGAACAAAATCGGTTCGCATGCTTCGCGGCGACGGGCGTGACCCGCGGCCTCTGTCTTCCGGTTCGCAGAGACTATCTGAAGATAGTCTCGGCAATGACTGTTTGTTTGGTTATTGATCTTTATAGTTTAATAATGACTGACTAAATGTTTTTATATCGCTTCACGCGACTTGTTTAGACCTATTTCAGGCATTATTTCAACCCAAAAAACACACAATGGTATATAGTGATAGAAACAAGGCCCTACTTTTCTCGTGTGCGAAATTTTAAACACGTTTGCACTCGTAACGAATGTACATGAAAAACATTATAGCTTGTTTTTTGAGAACAATAAAATATAGAATGACACAACCCCGACTTCTTATCAAAATAACTTTTTTCTCAAACGTTGCTATGGAAGTGATTTAACAAAGAAATCTGTCCATTCTCTTCTTGTTATTTCTTTCTTTTCATTACTACGTCTAATCAAGAATCAGTTTCTGTTTCTTGGATACAGTAGCGCAGTGGATACGACATCGGCCTCCTGCTCGGAAGCTCGTGAGTTCAAATCCCGGCCGCAGCCGCCTGGTGGGTTAAGGGTACAATACAATACAATACAATAACTTTATTAATCTCTAAAAGAGAAATTGCATTGCTGAGCGTTTGTGTCCGTAATAATAACATACATAAAACATTCAAAATAAACATTTGTTCTTTGTCCTGAGAAAATACAGCACATTGGTTATCACATAAGAAAGTATATTAAAAATAAATTAACATGCATTCACCATCAACAATGCACAAACGAAAGTCAGCACCTTGCCGGTTATCACATATTGTCTAAGAGAGTAGAATAAGAGTATATAATCATGCAAAACAAAATCAACAATACTGAAACAATACAGAAAACTGACCCCGTGCATCAGAGCGACAACACCAGCATCTACCGCCCCACCTGAGAATTGAAGATGTGAATTGCAGATGGAATGAACGAATTTCTGTAGCGTGTGGATCTTGCGGTTGGTTGTCTGAATCTGTTGCTCCTGTCTGTCCGTCTACTGTCAAATTCCGGTCTGAGTGGGTGCGAGTCGTCAGCCAAAATCTTCTGTACCTTGTCAGTCAGTCGTCGTTCATGTGTTGATGTGAAATTGTCCTGCTTCCTCCCAACCACCCCACTTGCTTTCCTGATGAATTTATCTAATCTATCCCTGTCTTGCTTGTTGATGTTGCCACCCCAACACACGGAGCCAAAGTACAACACACTATTGCACGTTGAAGTGTAAAACATCTGAAGGATTTCTTGTCTGATGTTAAAAGACCTGAGTTTTCTCAAAAAGTACAGGCGAGAGTGGAGTTTCTTCACAAGGGCATCAGAGTTTGGTTTCCATGTCAACTTATTGTCTATAATCACCCCCAAATACTTATACTGCTCTACCTTCTCTACGACCTCCCCCTTGATCACTATCTCCCTGTGTACATGTTCCCCCCTCCTGTTGTCCATTATCATTTCCTTGGGTGGAGATTTGTCCTATCTCCCAGGTCAAATTATGTACTGACCTGCTAGTGCCTTATCCCCCTTCGTGTGTACACGCAAGCACAAGACCAAGTGCGCACTGAAAAGATCCTGTAATCCATGTCAGAGTTCGGTGGGTTATAGAAACACGAAAATACTCAGTAAGCTTCCCCCGAAATAGGCGTATATGCTGCCTGAATGGCGGGGTAAAAACGGTCATACACGTAAACATCCACTCGTGCAAAAAACATGAGTGAACGTGGGAGTTTTAGCCCATGAACAAAGAAGAAGAAGAAGGATACAAACAAGGGAGAATAACAAAACTTATTCCCCCCTCTGCATCTTTACCTCTGCAAACTTGTAGGGGTAGTTATTTTTCGATAATGACCCAGCAACCAAACAAATAACGACCCAGCAACAGCCTGAATCCTCGATAGTGCAATGGGTTGAGAAGTTGTTCTGTTTCGGTACTACTTTTTGCGACTGAAAAGTTCCGAACGCTCTAATGTACTAAGTATACATCTCTGGAGCAAACAATACAAACATACCGCATTTAAATTAACAACTACAGGCCTGAACACATGAATCTCCATGTAAAATCCATGAGTTCGGTTGTTTTCTGAATCAAGATCTGCCGTGCTCAAACGTTCATCACAAGCAATTTCCCGCAAGGCAAGTAACTCATACTTTGTCTAGCGACAAGAGTAGTTCCCCTTCTTTTCACTCAGTTTCTTCGACAACAGACTGCAATCCGACGGTCAGTTTTCAACAATATTTCATTTAATAAACAGATCACACGCAACCAAATGCACACATCTCATCAATTTAAACAACATAAAGCGGTTTCATACACTATTTTCCCCAGAAAACTGAACTTCATACAGTTTTTAACGTTGAAACACGGGTGCAAAAATTCGTCTGCTAGTCCCATTTGACGAAAGAACATTATCCTAAGCGATACCAAAACATATACAGAACACACAATATCTGCCTTTGCCGCCACAGCAGAATAACAGCATTTATTCTCCCCTCTGCTTCTTTACCTCTGTAAACTTGTAGGGGTAGTTATTTTTCGATAAGGACCTAGCAACCAAACAAATAACGACCCAGCAACAGCCTGAATCCTCGATAGTGCAATGGGTTGAGAAGTTGTTCTGTTTCGGTACTACTTTTTGGTCAGTTTTCAACAATATTTCATTTAATAAACGGATCACACGCAACCAAATGCACACATCTCATCAATTTAAACAACATAAAGCGGTTTCATACACTATTTTCCCCAGAAAACTGAACTTCATACAGTTTTTAACGTTGGAACACGGGTGCAAAAGTTCGTCTGCTAGTCCCATTTGACGAAAGAACATTATCCTAAGCGATACCAAAACATATACAGAACACACAATATCTGCCTTTGCCGCCACAGCAGAATAACAGCATATCTGTGTACTTGATTTTTTTTTTTTTGTTTTTGTTTTTTGTTTTTGTATTTGCCAAGCACATCATCGTGGGGCTTTTAATCCATAACATGCATCCGTCTACAATGTACCTTCATTCATCCTTCAACATGTATAATAAATATGTAAATGGCAAGTATACAAGACATACAACATTAGGACCTAACCGACAGACGGACATGTAACATACCGACAATACTGATAAAAAAGAGAGAGAGAGAGAGAGAGAGAGAGAGAGAAAGAGAGAGAGAGAGAGAGAGAGAGAGAGAGAGAGAGAGAGAGGTAACAGGGTGACAGACAGGTAAGAGGATAAGTGAAGCAGACAGACATAAGACATACACACACACTCTTGCCTAAAATCTTATAAAAACCTACAATTTTAAACTGTACAAAAAGTTAAGCTGAAATGGACACTTCGCCTTGGTCAATAACCTAACATATATTCGCATAGGGTAACCACTCTGACAAAAATTCAACATTTCTATTCCTGATAAGATTCAATTTCTTTTCAATGTAATATCTTTGTTTTAATATCGTCAAAAAAACATTCAAAAGCGGAACTGAGCCCTGAAGTTTACATTTATAAATATAATATTTTCCTAAAAGAATAATCAAATCTAAAACATTATCAGTGTTCACATTATCATCATTTCCAAATATTATCAATCCTTTTGAAAAAGTCAAATGTTCACAATGTAAACATTCTTTGTGCAATACATTATTCAATTTAATCCAGAAGGTTTTAAATCAATTGTACTTGATTTTAGTCCAAAATAGGAAAACTGACAAGAAGTGTTAACAGAATGGAATGATTTGCACGGAACTATACAACCGCGCATTAATCGATCGCCTGCGCAGGTTGACTGGTTGAGTGAATAGGATTCGATCAAACTTTCGCAAAAAACCTCCTCTTTTCCTTGTGTAGCCGTGTGGAGATTTCACGGCCACTGTTTTTGCTTTTCTCTGCCAATCCCTGTCCCGTTTATTCCCCGTGAGGCGACCATGTGTGTATCACTGTATGTCTTTGTTGTACTTGTGCTCTTAGGATGCTGTGTCGTGGTTGGTTGAATGTTTACATGCTGATTGGTTAATTCGTATTGTGCGCGCGCATTCGGCCCCCGATAGCGTGAGGCGGTCAGTCTGACCCGTGACGCGAAGGTGACAAGACCCTGGGCGGTCTGTGTGTGTGTTGAGTGATTTGAGACCGGCGATTTGTTGAACGGCCCCGCCATAACTTCGTTTGTTTAATTCTGCATTGAAGAGTGAACTGTAAGTAGAGTTTGGTTCTTGTTTGTATTATTGTATTTGCTAGGTTTGATCAGGCCTATGATGTGTTATGAGCGTGTGATTGATGCATTGGTGTGCAAGTACTATGTGTTAGCCATTTTGATCGGCAGTATAGTGACGTCATAGCGTCTGTTTCGTTGTTTTCCCCGTAACGCTACTTACCCGCTAACAATGTTCACTGTCACGCTTCGATATCCGTGATCGTTTGTTTAGGGAATTAGGTTTGTCTCTCCTTTCTTCCCCTTCCTTTTTATTTCAGTTTAACTGCTGAGTATTTGTTATCGTTATGAACATTTCCTTTGCGCTTCATTGTGTCATGTTCTTATGTTGTTTTCCTTTCTTTTTCATGTGTCTGCAGACACTGCCTTCTGGTGTATTTTAATAAAGACATGTTAGATCAACCTCTGTCTCGGCGTCTCATGTGAATACTTCCTGGCCTTCCCCCCTTCCACTCCACCTTATCACAAGTGACCCTGCTCGCAGCGCCAAATGTAGTGGAGGAGTGGAAAGGGTAGTAGATACACGAAGCCCAAGTCCAAGCGTCTTGTTTCAACTTTTTATTCAAGAAAACAATGCAAGGAAACGTAGAGGCCGAAGGCGAAACCCGTAGACAGCAAAGCAAGTGTAGTGTCGTGTTCAGCTGCTAGGAGCGAATGCATCCTTATGCCGGTGTCCGGCCTATACTTATAGCCCCGGCGCGGACTGCACAGAAAGCACCGTCCGGCGGTGATGAAAATCGGACTGAATACGGCCAGAAACACGGAATCTGTGTTTCTTACACTTGCTTTACCCTACGTTATTTAAACAAATACATAACCAATCATAACAAACAATACATCAAATTAAAGCTACGACCTTTAGCTTTCTATTGCAATAGATCACATTTCGTAAAAACTTATATTTATTTAGTAGGATGCAAAAACAATGGTCCTAGTGAAGGCACTGAACCAACTTCAGTGCGGAAAATTACAAAACTCTCTAAACTGGAATAATGGACAAACTCATAAATCATACAGATAAAAAGAAGAACCCTAGACAAACATCATGATATGCGTTACTTGGGGGAAAATTATACATTGACTTAGTACGAAGCGGTAAAGTCCGAAAGTAAATGGAATCGGCTAAATTCCTGCGCGAGTACCTGTCTGCATAAATTAGCAATCTTTGCAGAGGAACCAAGCATCACTCATTACAACCAAATCCTTATAAACAAACTAAAATCATATGCAACATAGGTACGGGATATGTAATAGTGATACAAAAATGACAAAACAATGATTGAAAAGACAAAGATGAGTTTGTGAGAATCAATTTCTCTCAACGATACATGAAAACCGGTCAAGGTCAGAGTGACGCTTTGGTCAGTTCGAAGCATTATCGTAAATAACACAATAATATGCAGCCATCCAGCCTAATCAGTGACTTCTATGCAAACCTAAATATAATTAGGACCGTATCAAAGATAAAAGGGACTTTGAAAGATAGAAGTTAGGTAGATATATAAAGAAAGGTATTGTATTAGAATTTGCGCCGGCAAGGTGCGCGCGCATCATCGTATCGTCTGCTATGGGATGGGTTATCCCGTTTGTACTGTACACAAGGCTGTTTCGCTATGCGATGATTAGAGTGTTTAGGGTAGCGAAGTGCACTTTGCTACATTTGAATAACTGAAGAAAGGAGGAATAAAGAGGTTACACACCTCGTCTCAGTGATTATAAAAGCTCGCATTTTTCATGATCCGCTAACTTCGACCATTATTTTTAATAATCACTGAGACTCGGCATGTAACCTCTACCTACACGTCTGTCAACAACAAAGATCATCATGTCAACGTACTCGTGTTTTTGTTGTTTTGACTATAATTGAATGATGCATAAACTAACCTTGCTTGTGATATTCAGTCAATCTTTGGCTGAAGATATTCCGGTATAGACTAGGGTCGAGAGGTGGCCGAGTGTATGTGTGTGTGTGTGTGTGTGTGTGTGTGTGTGTGTGTGTGTATGTGTGTGTGTGTGTGTGTGTGTGTGTGTGTGTGTGTGTGAATGTTTATTTTTGGAATCCAGCTTCAAAGAGACTTTCCTGTGTACTTAAATGTGGTCCTTTTTACATTTAGTCAAGTTTTGACTGAATGTTTTAACATAGAGGGGGAATCGAGACGAGGGTCGTGGTGTATGTGTGTGTGTGTGTGTGTGCGTGTGTGTGCGTGTGTGTGTAGAGCGATTCAGAGGAAACTACTGGACAGATCTTTATGAAATTTGACATGAGAGTTCCTCGGTATGATATCCCCAGAAATTTTTTTCATTTTTTCGATAAATGTCTTTGATGACGTCATATCCGGGTTTGTTTTTAAAGTTGAGGCGGCACTGTCACACCCTCATTTTTCAATCAAACTGATTGAAATTTTGGCCAAGCAATCTTCGACAAAGGCCAGACTTAGGTGTTGCATTTCAGCTTGGTGGCTTAAAAATTAATAAATGACTTTTTTTCATTAAAAATCTAAAAATTGTAAAAAAAAAATTATAAAACAATCCAAATTTACGTTCATCTTATTCTTCATCATTTTCTGATTCCAAAAACATATAAATATGTTATATTTGGATAAAAAAAACAAGCTATGAAAATTAAAAAAATTAAAAATTATGATCAAAATTAAATTTTCAAAATCAATTTAAAAACACTTTCATCTTATTCCTTGCCGGTTTCTGAATGATATGTTTTGATTAAAAATACGCTCAGAAAGTTAAAACGAAGAGAGGTACAGTAAAGCGTGCTATGAAGCACAGCGCAACCGCTACCGCGCCAAACAGGCTCGTCACTTTCACTGCCTTTTGCACTAGGAGCGGACTACGTTCAATTTCATTCTGTGAGTTCCACAGCTTGACTAAATGTAGTAATTTCGCCTTACGCGACTTTATTTTCTTTCGCATTTTGCACAGTGTTTACACTTGGAGCAGCGGAAACAGAAGAGAACAAAACAGCAAACCCCTTGATACCTGGTAATGTAACGTGTAGTGTTTGTGTGTGCGTGTGTTCGTGCGTGCGAGTGTACGTGCGTGTGTGTGTGTGTACGTGTATGTGTGTGTGTGTGTGTGTGTGTGTGTGTGTGTGTGTGTGTGTGTGTGTGTGTGTATGTGTGTGAGTGTGTGTGTGTGTGTGTATGTGTGTGTTCGTGCATGGGTGTGTGTGTGTGTGTGTGTGTGTGTGTGTACATCTCACTAAGACGAGTTACTTTTTGTCACGCGCTTTCCAGCTTAGACACGGGACAGTCACCGGGAGGTTGCGCATTGTCCTGTCTCATGAAATAAAGATCATGTTGCTAATGGCGAAAGGAGTGTACAGTAAATACAAACGGTATGGAGACAATCAGCACCATCATAAATGATTTGAACAAAAAACCTTATTATCAAACACACAGTGCTCTTTGTCTTATCCACAGTATTTTGTACATGCGCAGCATTTGAGCTGTTGCAAGTATATGTATACATCATTGAGTTTTACTGTCCAGCACGACATTGTACTAATTTAACAGACAAGTTTAAGGTTTCAAAATAGTATTCGGGATTAGATGCATTGTCATTTAAAACCAACATGACCCCCCCCCCCCCCCCCCCCCCCATAACAAAAATCAACAACAAAAACGCTCGTTACTAACGATTCCTATTTGTGTTTTTCGGATTACTTTTCTTGCGGCCATGGAGGAACACTGACTGCATCGATCTGTTTAAAAGTTTTTATTTTGATAACAAAAAAATGCACATCACGTTCAACGTACATTTTGGAAGGGGAGGGGGAAGGGGGGGGGGGGGGGGCACCGTATAAAAAAAGACAGATTGCTCACACTGGTGAATCAAGCATGATGCTAGAATAATTATATGCTCAAGAAGAACACAACCGATCCCGTCTTTAATGGCCACTCAAAGGGCCGCAAAAAAGGGTCTCAAAAAGCAGCGTCCCCACAGCCTAGCCGCAGAAAAAAAAGGTTAAAGGGCCACCCTGGAGTAAAGGAGATGCTCTTTGTGAGTCCACACAATTCGACAGGCTTCCCCAAGCGCGTTTTTGGACTTTATTAATAGAATTTGCAACAGTTTTTCATATTTTTATTTTTTTAATTATTTTGTTATTTACTATATTAGCATATATCATGATTGTATTGATTGTATTTATTGTTCAAAATGCCCCCATGGGTTATGGACTAATACAACTTGAACTTGTTTACGTGCTTATCTCATTGTCTCCCAGGTACGGATAATATATCCTTATGCACTCATATGGCTCTTTCTAACCAGGTACGGATATATCCGCTCAGACTGCTAGCTTCAGTCGCTTCCTGTAACGTCGATTTAAAGCCTGCATTCCAGCGTGTTGATACACAGTTACTACACAGTTACTACAATGCTGAGTGACCTGCTGCAGCACAGCTTGTCTCGGTTAAAATAAAACCTGTGTCAACATAGGTGGGGTCGAAAGTGTTAAGGGGCCACACTTGAGTAAAGAAGATGCTCTTTGTGAGGCAACACAATTCGACAGGCGCGTTTACGTGCTTATCCAAAAACAGATAGCCTAGACTGCCATCGGTTCAAATTTCACAATTAAAAAACACCAAGAAAGGTGTATTATTGGAACGTTTCATTCATAATTCAAATAACAGTAAACGTACCGGCACGGTTGGCCTAGTGGTAAGGCGTCCGCCCCGTGATCGGGAGGTCGTGGGTTCGAACCCCGGCCGGGTCATACCTAAGACGTTAAAATTGGCAATCTAGTGGCTGCTCCGCCTGGCGTCTGGCATTATGGGGTTAGTGCTAGGACTGGTTGGTCCGGTGTCAGAATAATGTGACTGGGTGAGACATGAAGCCTGTGCTGCGACTTCTGTCTTGTGTGTGGCGCACGTTATATGTCAAAGCAGCACCGCCCTGATATGGCTCTTCGTGGTCGGCTGGGCGTTAAGCAAACAAACAAACAAACAAACAAACGAACAAACAGTAAACGTTTCAATAACATACCCTTCTTGTTTACATGTTTAGCTTTTCAATGCAATATACATAGTTGTTGGATATTTCAGTTCAAACAGGAAACGTAGCGAGGGGGAAACCCACCAACCAAAGCAGCACGGCATATGGCAGACTTTCAGAACTGGCAGTGGATGGGATCAGGAGTCGTTTCTACCAACAAGGATCCTGTTCACATACCGCACCTAGTCATGACCCAAGCCATGTACTGCCACATTGGTGGCAAGTGGATCTACAGGAGAACGTTTCTGTTTCAGCCGTTCTTATTTATAACAGACAAGACTGCTGCAGTAAGTTGTTAGACAAGATTGCTCACCACCAACACATGTATACACAACCTGGTGTTGGCCTTAGCAAATCATTTGTTTCATGGTTAAGATGATGAAGTGTACGTTATTTACCATCGTTGTTTTCGAATATCGTTGTAATTGAATTTCTGAGAGTGGGGACTGGGTGAAGGGGGTGGGGGGGGGGGAGTCTTGGGGCTAGAATGGAATAGGATTGTCATTGAAGATCCCTATATGCAAACTAAACGTAGCAAACAGATATTACATCATTCTTCGTACCCTCACTACAACATTCATTCCCGTGTATGTTTTTGTCAAACTTCCAATATAGTTAAAGGCACTCAGCTTGGCTGCCTGGTACATGTTTCGGATCAAAAGTAATGAGATGGGAATGAATGCATTAGTTGGGGTACGAAAAATATCATAACATTTTGTTCTTACAGGATTTATTTTTCACAATAAAGATAAAGACAAGTCTACTTCAGTCTATACGACTTGGGAATCTTTAGAAATGCGAATGCCTATTTGCTTTCTGCGACATATTAAGACGAATACAACGACGAACCAATTCCTGAAGTTTCGTTGGCATACACTTAACGGCAAGGAAAAAACGTGTTTCCAAAAAAGGAATAATGCAAAAAGAGTTATCACACTTTCGAAGACATGCCAAGCAAAGGACGTCGGACTGCGATGGGCTAGAACAGAACAATACCATCATTATTTGTAAGAGACCTTTGTCCCTTTGTGCACAGCACTGTGTTGTGTTGTATTGTCGTTTTGATAAATAAAACAAGTCGCGTAAGGCGAAATTCAGTACTACATTTAGTCAAGCTGTGGAACTCACAGAATGAAACTGAACGTAGTCCGCCGCTAGTGCAAAAGGCAGTAAAAGTGACGAGCCTGTTTGGAGCGGTAGCGATTGCGCTGTGCTTCATAGCATGCGGCTTTACTGTACCTCTCTTCGTTTTAACTTTCTGAGCGTGTTTTTAATCCAAACATATCATATCTATATGTTTTTGGAATCAGGAACCGACAAGGAATAAGATGAAATAGTTTTTAAAACGATTTCGGAAATTTAATTTTGATCATATTTTTTATATTTTTAATTTTCAGAGCTTGTTTTTAATCCAAATATAACATATGTATATGTTTTTGGAATCAGAAAATGATGAAAAATAAGATGAAATTGTTTTTGGATCGTTTAATAAAAAAAATAATTTTAATTACAAATTTCCGATTTTTAATGACCAAACTCACTCATTAGTTTTTAAGCCACCAAGCTGAAATGCAATACCAAACCCCGGGCTTTGTCGAAGATTGCTTTGCCAAAATTTCAATCAATTTAATGGAAAAATGAGGGTGTGACAGTGCCGCCTCAACTTTTACAAAAAGCCGGATATGACGTCATCAAAGGTATTTATGGAAAAAAAGAAAAAAACGTCCGGGGATATTATACCCAGGAACTCTCATGTAAAATTTCATAAAGATCGGTCCAGTAGTTTAGTCTGAATCGCTCTACAAACACACAGAGACAGACAGACACACACACACACACACACACGCACATACACCACGACCCTCGTTTCGATTCCCCCTCGATGTTAAAATATTTAGTCAAAACTTGATAAATAAAAAAAAGTACAAAACACACATATTTCATACGCTGAATGAAAGAAAATCTCACTCTGTGTTCGTTTTCATGCATTTATAAAATGTGTATGTACGTGTACATGTTATGCACCACGTTACGGTGTCCATTCTGTAAGGACTGAAACATTTGAATGATATATAGCCTATCAAAAGTATCTTGGGTAATTTCTGGAGATCCTGAGACACATATTATACAGGCAAAATAATTCTCCTAAAATATACGCTCTGTTGTGTGATATTCGAGAGGGAAAACACAATGTAACTTACGACACAATGCCAACTTACTCTGCCGCATCTAACAACTGTTTGAGATATAAAAAAAAATTAAGATTATAAAAAGTTCACTTTCAGTGTCATTTGAAGTAATGTCTACACTTGCACAGGAGTCAAGTTTTACTGAATTCAGAACACTTATTTTTTTTGACTAAAATGTCCTAATTTTTTAGCCCAGTATTGTGCACCTCCACACACAGGCTTTAGACTTCGAATCTTCATTCTAGAAGTAGGAGAACTACAGGAGAGTGGACAAGTTGACTTCAAGTAGTGTTACTTACTTAAAATCAGAAATACGAACATGGCAGACAGCTAACTCTTGTTCGTGTCTATCTTGAAGGTGAGCGACTGCGAAACTTCCATGTAGAAGTGGGAAGTCTCACAGACAATGGACAGGTTGACTACAAGGACTGTTACTATCACGCTGGCTCAGCAGGAAGCATTGTCAACATCACCTGTTCGCCTCCTGTGTGTGGACGTTACGTTCGCATCATCAAACAAGACGATGACGTTGATCCTCTGACGCTTTGTGAAGTGGAAGTGTTCGCAATGGTGCTTGAACCAGGTGAGTCAAAGGAGACAAAGAGAAAGAAAAGTGGGTATAAACTCTGCACACAAATTAGTGCAATCATTTTCGTACCCCAACTTAAGCATTTTGAATGAAATGACATGCGAATGAATGTACGAAAATGGGTGCAATAATGTGTCTGCAGAGTCTATATAAGATATACAAAGAAAACAAGAAAGAGAGATAGAGAAAGAGGGAAAAAGAGTGAGAGAGAGAGAGATAAAGAGCGAGAGATAACGAGAGGAGATAGAGAGAGAGAGAGAGAGAGAGAGAGAGAGAGAGAGAGAGAGAGAGAGAGAGAGAAAGAGAGAGAGAGAGAAAGAGAGAGAGAGAGGGAGAGAGAGGGAGAGAGAGATAAAGAAGGAGAGAGAGCAAGAGATGGAGAGTAAGAGAAAAAGACACAGAGAGATAAAGAAAAAGAGCGAGGGATCAATTGATGATGTTATGGGTGCACGTGGGCTTGGAGTATTTATTTACTTTATGTTTATTTATGTTCACTGTCAATTGCCAAAAGGTGGCTTTCAACAAGTTTGCACTTGCACCCGTATTAAGTCATTCTGCAGTATATAGTATATAGATTCATGCACGCATAATCTGCACTTTCAGTTGCAGAGACTTCTTGTAGACCTTATACAGAAGACGGATCCTCAACTTTAGCACAAGTGGCAACCCCTGCATCAACATCAGCTTCAAAGACCACCTCTAACGAACTTTCAACCTTGTCAACACCAGTAACAACCACTGCATCAACATCAGCTTCAAAGATCACCTCTAACGAACCTTCAACCTCGTCACCACAAGTAACAACCCATGCATCAACATCAGCTTCAAAGACTACCTCTAACGAACCTTCAACCTTGTCACCACAAGTAACAACCCATGCATCAACATCAGCTTCAAAGACCACCTCCAACGAACCTTCAACCTTGTCACCACAAGTAACAACCCGTGCATCAACATCAGCTTCAAAGACCACCTCTAACGAACCTTCAACCTTGTCACCACAAATAACAACCCCTGCATCAACATCAGCGTCAAAGACTACCTCTAACGAACCTTCAACCTTGTCATCACAAGTAACAACCCATGCATCAACATCAGCGTCAAAGACCACCTCCAACGAACCTTCAACCTTGTCACCACAAGTAGCAACCCATGCATCAACATCAGCGTCAAAGACCACCTCTAACGAACCTTCAACCTTGTCACCACCAGTAACAACCCATGCATCAACATCAGCTTCAAAGACCATCTCTAACGAACCTTCAACCTTGTCATCACAAGTAACAACCCATGCATCAACATCAGCGTCAAAGACCACCTCTAACGAACCTTCAACCTTGTCACCACAAGTAACAACCACTGCATCAACATCAGCGTCAAAGACCACCTCTAACGAACCTTCAACCTTTTCATCACAAGAGACGACTACTGCAACTACTACCATTGATTTGGTGACACCATCAGGCCACGTGACTTCAGCTGAGAAGCATGCGTCGCTGACATCACACGACAAATCCATCTCTACCACTGATAAAACAACAACTTTAGCAACCAATAAGGCAGCCGGCTCCAGATCATCAACATCAGCGAACACTTACACAACTGGAAGTTTTCGTGAAAAGCTTACTGCAAAACCCTCGAAATGTTGTCGATGCAAATTGTTAACTTCATCAAACAACACCGAACAAATGGAAACTACGATACAGGAGAAGATGAAAAAAGTAGCAGATCAGTTGCTCGTAAATCGCACAAATACAGGCAAAAGGCTTCGAAAGAAAAGCTCTGCTGTAGACAACAGAATGTCGTCGAAGATTGGCGGCTTTGCAGCTGTAGTTATTCTCGTCACTGTTGGAGCTTGTTTTGTCCTTTTTGATTGTATAACGTTTTGGGGGACCTTATTCGAACGTCGGAAAATTAACACCAAATGATAAAGAGTGTGATCTGACAAATGTGTGGCACTATGGTTGTCTGGAGAGCGCCAATCGCCTTAGTACCTCCGTCTGTCTTCAGCTCTCCAGGTTTTCTCGTCATCCCAGTTTCCTTCTGGTAGACGATTTGCCGACTAGGGCTGACGGGCATCGTCTGCTCCTGTTTAGTTCTCCGGGGTGTCCTTCCCCGTAGCTTGAGCTTTTTTGGCGGCTCTTAATCACCATAATTAGCCTGTCATAGGACATGTAAGACTGCTTAATTGCTCAAGCTAGCTTATTCGCAGCTAACCCCTATATCTAAGGGCCGTTCACTATCCGCCACCTGTGACCCGCTTGGTTTGGGATAGTTGCCCCACTATTGAATTGAAGGTAGCCTGCAGATCCCAGAGAATAAAGAGTCACGGCCGTACTAAAGACTTACTCTGTTCCTACATATCTATTTGCCTTGCATTTTGTTGAACAAAAAAGGTGAAACCCGTTTGGGGCAATTTCATGACATTTTTTTCCTATGTGATTATAGTCAGGTACTAAAGACGTGTTGAAATGTAATATTGTCCTTTTTGTAATGTGTGCGCGGTTTTGCAATCTCAATGTCCCAGAATAAGAATAGAAATGTAACACAAAAAAGTGCTTCTGGAAATCAACTTCTTTGTTCTTTATATTTT
>NC_090259.1:13910385-13925385 GCF_037325665.1 Littorina saxatilis
AGCAAGAGGAGACTGAGGGAGAGAGAGAGAGAGAGAGATGGTGAGCAAGAGGAGACTGAGGGAGAGAGAGAGAGAGAGGGTGAGCAAGAGGAGACTGAGGGAGAGAGGGCGAAAGAGAGAGGGTGAGCAAGAGGAGACTGAGGCAGAGAGAGAGAGAGAGAGATGGTGAGCAAGAGGAGGCTGAGGGGGAGAGAGAGAGAGAGATGGTGAGCAAGAGGAGACTGAGGGAGAGAGAGAGAGAGAGGGTGAGCAAGAGGAGACTGAGGGAAAGAGAGAGAGAGAGAGGGTGAGCAAGAGGAGACTGAGGGAGAGAGAGAGAGAGAGGGTGAGCAAGAGGAGACTGAGGGAGAGAGAGAGAGGGTGAGCAAGAGGAGACTGAGAGAGAGAGAGAGAAAGAGAGAGGGTGAGCAAGAGGAGACTGAGGGAGGGAGAGAGAGAGAGGGTGAGCAAGAGGAGACTGAGGGAGAGAAAGAGAGAGAGGGTGAGCAAGAGGAGACTGAGGGAGAGAGAGAGAGAGAGAGAGAGAGAGAGAGAGAGAGAGAGAGGGTGAGCAAGAGGAGACTGAGGGAGAGAGAGAGGGTGAGCAAGAGGAATCGAGACTGAGGGAGAGAGAGAGAAAGAGAGAGGGTGAGCAAGAGGAGACTGAGGGAGAGAGAGAGAAAGAGAGAGGGTGAGCAAGAGGAGACTGAGGGAGAGAGAGAGAGAGAGAGAGGGTGAGCAAGAGGAGACTGAGGGAGAGAGAGAGAGAGGGGGTGAGCAAGAGGAGACTGAGGGAGAGAGAGAGAGAGAGGGTGAGCAAGAGGAGACTGAGGGAGAGAGAGAGAGGGGGAGATATGGATGGGGTAAGGGGGAGAGAGATAGAGAGAGAGAGGGGGAGAGAGGGGGAGGGAAGGAATAGAGAGGGGGGGCGTGAAGAGGAAGAGTGAGAGAGACAGAGGGGGGAGAGGGATAGAGAGAGATGGAGGGAGAGAGAGAGAGAGAGAGGGAGAGAGAGAGAGAGATGAGGGGGGAGAGAGAGAGAGATGGGGGGAGAGAGAGAGAGAGAGAGATGGGGAGAGAGAGAGAGGGGGGGAGAGAGAGAGAGAGAGTGCAGGCATTAAGAGACTGAGGGAGAGAGAGAGAGGGGGAGATATGGATGGGATAAGGGGGGAGAGAGATAGAGAGAGAGGGGGGAGAGGGGGAGGGAAGGACTAGAGAGGGAGGGCGCGAAAAGGAAGAGTGAGAGAGACAGAGGGGGAAGAGGGATAGAGAGAGATGGGGGGAGAGAGAGAGAGAGAGAGAGAGAGAGGGAGAGAGAGAGGGAGAGAGAGAGAGAGAGATGAGGGGAGAGAGAGAGAGAGAGATGGGGGGGAGAGAGAGAGATGGAGAGAGAGAGAGAGAGAGAGAGAGAGAGAAAGGAGAAGTAACTGTAAAAGAAAAAGAATGTCCAGTATAAAAACCAATGTCCATTTTGCGTGTAACTGAAATAACATATTGTATTACAAATTCCAAACAAACACGCAAACAAAGAAAGTTATCAAGAAAGAGAGAGAGAGAGCGAGTGAAAGGGTTATAAGTCTACAGTAGGCGACATCACAATAAAAACCCTTCCGAAATAGTACCCGCTGATTTGGACACCAAAAAAAAAGAAGTCTGATCTCCTTAAAATAAAAGAAGAAAGAGAAAAAGAAAGAGAGAAAGGAAAAAGAGAGAAGAAAAAAAAGTAAAAATGTGACCCTCCACCACGAAATGAGTCGCATGTCACCTCGCGCGGTTGTGCGCTAGGCTTAATATAAATCCGGGGAGTGTCTGGTAACAGTGTGAGGGTCACCTTAGTCACAGGTTTATAACTCAAACAGTTTTCGCTCTTTTCTAAAACGGTTTTCACCACTGGGTAGAGCATAAAAAAACTCTTTAGGAAAATGTAAAAATATGAAAATCATGCAAAGGTAACATGCGACTCATTCCGTCGTGGAGGGTCACATATGTGTGTTACTACTTTCTAGTAGAACTATGTAGTGAGAACAGTATTGTAAAGTGGTTGCAGGAAGATAAGAATGAAGCCAAAATTCGTCCTTTGTTTCTTTTCCTCTCCATGTCTACCATTGAGTTTGTCATGCCTTACTTCTTTCCTGCTTCTCGGTCAATATTCGACTTTGGTTACAAACAATGTCGCATTAAAACAATGTGTTGTCATCTCTTTTACTTTTCATGGTTGCCGTATGTCATTCTGTTCAAGAATTTTGTTTAGGCAAAAAAAAAAAAATTGTCTGTTTAGGGTAACCCGACCGACCCTATCGATTTGGCGCCGACCCAAAAACTTTTTTTTGATTTCAAAAAAAAAAAGAAAAAAAAAGAGGTATTATAAGTGAATTTGAACATACACTGTAGAATCTCTCTTTCTCTCTCTCTCTTTCTCTCCCTTTCTCTCTGTTTTATTTATACGTTAGTTTTGAAACATGTATTCATCAAATATAAGAAGTGAATGTTCAGCCAACATAGCATTTACACACACACACAAAAACAAAAAAAACAAAAAAACAAAAACCTACCTACCTACCGACCCTACTTTTTTTGGTCATGTTACCCTAAACAGACAATTTTTTTTTTGGCCTTAAGGAGATACGCTTTCTTCTTGTAGTCAGTTCTTGACATGACAGTTTGGGATAATTCGGGTTCTTTGTTGGAATCAGAAATTGACAAACATCTATATCTATATACGGCTTGTGTGTGTCTGTCTGTGTGTCTGTCTGTGTGTTCGCGATTCACGGCCAAAGTTCTCGATGGATCTGCTTCAAATTTGGTGGGCATATACAGGTAGACCCCGGACACAATCGATGAAAAATTTTGAACACGTGCGTGCTCTCAGCGCGCAGCGCTGAACCGATTTTGGTTTTTCTGTACATCCATTCCCAGTAACTCTTCCTTATCTTCTCCAGTGTTTTGCGCGTTTATCTCCCTTCCTTCGTGTGGCGTCAATCGCGTACGGTGCGCGGTACCCGGCCATTGGTGCACCACTTACCCGGCGAAGCCGGGTCCGGCGAAGCCGGGTATCCGGCGAAGCCGGGTATTCATCTAGTAAATTAATATATCGATTGAACACTGGATTTCCCTTCCTTGAGCCATGTGACGTCAGAGGCCGACAAAACTTCATATTTAGGCGACCAGCCGAGACTACAAAATAGTGCATGTTTGTGTGCGTTCAATCATAAAAACTAAAAGGAATTCTAACCAGAATCGATCGACACCTACATGTTATTTGTATTTCTGACCAAAATATGACATTTTACACAGATCTCGATAGTCGTTGTTCACCTCGACCGCTGGCGCGGTCTCGGAGGAACACTGACTGTCTCGATCTGTGTAAAATGTCATATTTTGGTCAAAAATACAAACAACGTTTCACGGTGTTTTTTTCGATTCTCTTTTCCCCATTTTCCCGATCGCTGTTTCTGTCTAATCTTTGCTTCTTTGTTGCCCTTTACTCTTTCAGACAGCAGCCGCCTCTTCCCTTTCGTCATCACTGTGGATGACGCTATCTGCGTGATGATGACGTCAGACCCAGAACGTTCGTCGAGACAAAACTCGCTCAAGTGTGCATCGGTGTTGTACGGACGGAAGGTTCGAATTACCCTGCTCAGGACTGATCAGTCCCTCAATCTATGTGAATTTCAAATCTGGGGTAAGTGTGTGTATGTGTGTGCTTGTATGTGTGTGTGTGTGTGTGTGTGTGTATGTGTGTGTATGTGTGTGTGTGTGTGTGTGCGGTTTGTGTGTGTGTGTGCGTGAGTGTGTGTGTGCGTGCGTGTGTGTGTGTGTGTGTGTGCGTGCGTGTGTGTGTGTGTGCGTGCGTGCGTGTGTGTGCGTGTGCGTGCGTACGTGTGCGTGCGTGCGTGTGTGTCTGTGTATTGTCTGTCTGTTTGTGTCTCTCTGTCTGCGTCTTTGTCTGTCCTTCTCTCTGTGTCTGTCTAAACCTGTGTGCGCGTGCGCCTTGTGCATGTCTATGTCTGTGCGTGAGTGTGCGCATTGGCGTTTTTGTGTGCACCTGGTTGGCCGTGTGTGACCAATACTAGTTATATCTTACCAAGTGTTTGCTTTATTGTACACAGTTCCAAAAGGTGTCTCCCAGTGTGAAGCTGGAATGTGGGGACCAAGCTGTCATTATTTTGCCGGATGTAACGAAAAGTGTGGAAAGGGACATCCCAACAATTTCTGTGATCAGGGAAACGGAACCTGTTATGACGGTACGATTTCCAGCTGTTTACCTTTCCCAGTCTACGTACGAGGTGTCTGGGAACACCTCCGCGCGGAGGGGTTTTGCGGCCAGCGCAGCAAAGAGAAAGAGAAAAATTGTTCTCGGGCTCGTGCGGCAGCAAGCACTATGCCTCGATATTGTTTCCTGTTGTTTTGTCGCCTATAAACTGACGAATAAATACTTGATGGCATATTTATTAACTCTATCCCATTGGTTTCAAAAGCCGGTGTCACGTTTCCTCTCCCATCAGACAGCATAAACTACAACATTACTTAAATCCAGCTTTACACTTGGAATTCAGGCATCACGCAGTAGCACAATAGTATTGTAATTTAATCAATGAAGTTGAGTTTAGAATGACACGGATTCTGTGATTGGTCAGATTAGCAGTGTTCAATTATCGGGGAACACCGGGAATCAACTCCTTGAGTACCTGCTTTTGAATTTCCGAACAATAATTTCTAATAATCTCAATTAAATTTAAAGTACATTTTCAGATGATACTGTATAGTACGAGGAATGATCTGGAGAACACGAGAAAAATGAACCTACTTGTATGAATGTCTCAGGTCAATGATCATAAAAAGTATTGTAGAATTTCAAAGAAAAAACTGTGAAGGTGTATCCAGTTCAGAGATGACGTCATTAAACCGTAACGTTGTACAATGACGAGGTTTCAGTTATATGAAGCTGTTCTATGTGCTTCAAAGCGTGGTTTTTTTTAAACAAGCGCCATGAACAATTCTATGTCTATGGAGGACTGTAGCTGGGTTATGATACAAGGCAATTGCTCCAGATTTGAAGACAGTTACGGGAATCACAACTTGACAATACAGTAGCGGGCATTTGTGACGTTTCAAAAACAAGGCAACAGAGCAACTGATTAAAATATTGAAAGCATTGTGTTCATTGTCAAGGAGCGTTTTATTTACATGCATGTACTTACCGATATGGCTTAATATTCAAACTTCACGAATATTTCGACTGCCATGCACTACTAAATTGTTATCGTAGTAAAAACAACTCATGTTTGTATATTTGTAATGAAATGAGGTGTAAAAGAAAGTTTTTAATCTGTCGGTGTTCTTTGTGTGACTGTTCGTTTCTTTTCTGTATCTAGCACTGCCTGTGTGTGTGCACGGTTGCAGGATTGTGTGAGTAATTTGAAGGGATACTGTAATCTGGGCTAGTTACGTGCGCCAAACAATCTCCACGAAAATCCTATTTGATCCTTTTGTTTGGAGAATACCTCGGACATGTATACTGTTCAACAATGATAATTATCCTGTGTCTCAGGCTGTGTGGCAGGCAGGTATGGAGACTGGTGCGACACACCCTGCCGAAGGGGATGTCTGAACAACGTGTGTGACCGCCAGACAGGTCTGTGTACAGAGTGTTATGGCAACTACCACGGAGGTAACTGTACAGGTAAACATTCCGCACGTGATATTCGTTAAGAAACACTCACACACACGCAGACACACAAGCACGCGTGCACTCACTTACCCACGCACGCACGCACGAACACACGCACGCAAGCACGCACGCACGCACATACACACACATTCACACACAAACACGCAAGTGCGCACGTACGCAAACACAAGCACACGCACACACGTACGCACGCGCGCTCGAACGCACGTACGCACGCACGCACGCACCCAAGGACGCACGCACGCACACACACACACACACACACACACACACACACACACACACACACACACACAAACACACTCTTGTTTTCTTTATTTGTTCTGATCCCTGCTTAGTTTGTTGGAAAAATAATAGTTCAATAATTCAATTTATTAATGTTTGTGTATTTTGGTTTAGTCCCAAAACAACAATACTCAAGACGTTGCCATTCGCATGCAACGAATAATGTCCATCGTGTCACTACACAAACCTTTTCACCTTACGAGTGTGGGTTCTTCTGTTTGCAGACTGTGTGGCGGGAAAGTATGGACATTTCTGCAGTTTGTCATGTCGTAGCTCTGGTTGCCTGGACAACTCTTGTGACAAAACTACAGGGCTCTGCGCTGACTGTCCTCAAAACTTCGTGGGAAGCCTCTGCGATGGTGAGTACGCGTGTACGATGCTTTGCACTGAAAGTATGTGGCAACTTCAGATACGTTCCTCCTTTTAGGCCAAAAAAAAAATAGGTCTGTTTACGGTAACCCGACCGACCCTATTTTTTTCGCGCGACCCTAGACTTTTTTTTGGCATTTGGGGAAAAAAAAAAATAAATAAATAACGTAAAAATATGGTTTTTTGGGGAAAAAAAAAATCCCGACCTACCGACCCTATTTGTTTGGCCTATGTTACCGTAAACAGACCTCTTTTTTTTGGCCTTACCAAATCGTAAATAGACGAATTCCGAAAATAAATGTGTCGGGTTTGTATAGGTTGTGAACGAGTATACGTACATCACGTGCCGTCATTCCGCACTTTCAAAATAACATCCTGAAGAATGCAGTTTGCCGAAATATTGAACAAGTCGCGTAAGGCGAAATAACAACATTTAGTCAAGCTGTCGAACTCTAGTCTCACAGAATGAAACTGAACGCACTGCTTTTTTCACCAAGACCACATACTCGTATAGTTTCGTCAGTCCACCGCTCGTGGCAAAGGCAGTGAAATCGACAAGCCATGCAGAATTATAGTGCGGTAGTGGTCGCGCTGAGCAGGATAACACGCTTTTCTGTATCATATCTATATGTTTTGTAATCAGGGACCGACAAGGAATAAGATGAAATTGTTTTTAAATCGATTACGGAAAATTAATTTTAATCATAATTTTCATATTTTTGATTTCCAGAGCTTGTTTGTAATACAAATATAACATATGTATATGTGTTTGGAATCAGAAAATGACGAAGAATAAGATGAAAATTTTTTTGGATCGTTTAAATTATTTTAATTACAAGTTTCCGATTTTTAATGACCAAACTCATTCATTAGTTTTTAAGCCACCAAGCTGAAATGTAATACCAAAGTCCGGCCTTCGTCGAAGATTGCTTGGCCAAAATTTCAATCAATATGATTGAAAAATGAGGGTGTGACAGTGCCGCCTTAACTTGTACAAAAAGCCGGATATGACGTCATCAAAGGTATTTATCGAAAAAAAGAAAACAATGTCCGGGAATATCATTCCCAGGAACTCTCATGTCAAATTTCATAAATATCGGTCCAGTAGTTTAGTCTGAATCGCTCTACACACACACGCACAGACAGACAGACACAATCAATCAATCAATGAGGCTTATGAGGCTTATATCGCGCATATTCCGTGGGTACAGTTCTAGGCGCTCTGCAGTGATGCCGTGTGAGATGAAATTTTATACGGCCAGTAATTGCAGCCATTTCGGCGCATATTTACCTTTCACGGCCTATTATTCCAAGTCACACGGGTATAGGTAGACAATAATATTAACACACACACACACACACACACACACACACACACACACACACACACACACACACACACACACACACACACACATACACCACGACCCTCGTCTCGATTCCCCCTCTATGTTAAAACATTTAGTCAAAACTTGTAAAAAGACAAATCTAACCTGGTTACGGATGTGTCCACTTTGTTGAAAGGTTGGGAAAAACTGAATACTCTTGCTTTAATGGCCTGTCCAGACACTCCCGGCCGACCCTGTCCACATTTGACTTATGCTCAAAACGGCCCCGTTGGGGGCGCCGCAGCGTGCTATGATCGCGAAGCGTTATTTGCAGAAGAATAGCGCGTGTTCTAATTTCTATGACACAGACATAGAACGACGGAAATTTGACCAATCAGAGCAAACCAGAGCGATGACGTCAGCCGCTCGCGGCGCAGCAGTCGAATGCAACTGAACCTTCTTGTCAGGTGACCCGCTCCACTGATACCGCGTTGTGAAAAAAATCGTCGATGTGTGGCCACTCGGCAAATCCCGCGCGACGCACAAAACGGCCTGCGGCGCATAGAGCGTAAAACGGCGTCCAAGTCTGGACAGGGCTTTACTAATGAAATCGTTCACGTGCTCCTTGTCCACGTGTTTCAGACACACCCCTCGCTATAGTGACTGGCATATAATTTCACGTTGGAAAGTTGGCTTCACTAAAAGCAAGAGTTATCACTCTTTCATACATTCCATACAAATCTAACAGTTATTTCCGAACACCGCCTATTACCATAGTTCTGTCCTGGTTGTATTATAATGGGTTATGGGAGCTTGCGTCTACTTAGATACAACCGTAAACATACGAGGGCCAAGTGAGAAGTAACGAGCCCGACCAGGAAGGAATTGACTTAGACATTCAATACTTGGCATGAATTAAACAAGGTTCTTATGAAGACTTCATGCAAGATATGACATGACTGCGGACTATACAGAGTCGGATTTTTGTTGAATTTATGCTTTAACTGACACCAGTGTCAAACTGCATTATATCAGAAAAAAATCCCCTTCTACACAGGAAGAACACACATATTGTTACATTATTTATGTGTGTGTGTGTGTCTCTCTCTAAGTAAAAAGATGGTCTACTACTGAGAACAAGCCTATGCAGATCTCCGGCGGTTTAAATGTTGCGTTGAAGTAGAGGTCCGTGCGTGCGTGCACTTGTGTGTGTTGTTGTTGTTGTTGTTGTTGTTGTTGTTGTTGTTGTTGTTGTTGTTGTTGTTGTTGTTGTTGTTTTGTTGTTGTTGTTGTTGTTGTTGTTGTTGTTGTTGTTGTACTTGTTGTTGTTGTTGATGTTGTTGTTGGTGTTGGTGTTGGTGTTGTTGTTGTTGTTGTTGTGGTTTTGTTGAGATAAGATAAGATTAAAAAACTTTCATGTCCATTTTCATTTTACATAAACAAGAAAATTTGTCTTTTTGCACCACATCGCATTTCTAATAACACAAACACACGATCATAAAGCATAATTGAACATAATGTTCACTTGTTGTTGTTATCTCGATACATGTCTGCAGGCTGTATAGCAGGTCAACACGGCTGTGACTGCAGCTTTCCCTGTTTGAGCTCTAGCTGCCTCAACAACCAGTGTAACAGAACGACGGGGCTCTGTGACCAGTGTCCTGAAAATTTAACTGGATACCTCTGTGATGGTGAGTACAATGTACATCTTTGAGGGGAGGGGGGGTAGGGAGGGTCTTATTGGCAGAGCACTGGACTTGTTCGAATCCGGGCTGGGTCGGTCATGGGCCAACGTCGTTTGCAGACTCAGAGACGGTATTCACGTCCAATCCACGTGTCACCACTGTGGCACACACAACTTCATTATGAGTTTAATTGCAGTTTCCATTCGTGAACTGACAAAGAAATGTATTACATTTCTGTATCAAAATAACTTTAATATGATAAAGTTCCAACTTTTCTTTTCCACAACAACAAGAAGTTTTGTTTAGCTTAATTCTGTTTATAAAATATAATTGACAAGAATTTTAAATTGGTGCTGATATTTTAAAATGAAGTAGTCAGTTAATTGTTGTTTTGTTTTCGCAATGATATGTACTGATGCATATAGTCATAACCCGTGAATATTTTATTTTTGAGTTATGAAATCCTTTTTTTTTCTTTTTTTTTAACAAGATAACAATACAAATGTACTGTCATTTTATTGTTATCTTGTTCTAGTTCTCTCCCCTACAGTCCCTTGCTCCATTTAAAAAAAAAATGTATTTCTTTTCATCGAAATGATCGAGCTTATAAATGTATATGTTGAAACAGTTTGCATTTCTTTTTACATTTAGTCAAGTTTTGTTTTTTCTTGTATTTTTGTTTTGTTGTGCATCCTACTTTCCGCTGAGAGAAAGCGACGAGTATTTCCATCGATGTAACAATAATAGTAATGGAATCATTGAAAAGTATGCAACCTCAGACACTGCTGTAACTCCTGTGTCGTGAATCTCGTTGCCGATAGCTGCTTTCCATTGGGTGTAAGCTACCCGAATTCCCAAGCAATGAGTCCAAGTTATGACATAAATGTGCTAACAAGTTAACCTTCTCTGCATGGACAATAGAGGAATTCGGTGCATTCATGTGCATGGACAATAGAGGAATTCGGTGCATTCATGTGCATAGACAATAGAAGAATTCCGTGCATTCATGTGCATGAACAATAGAGGAATTCCGTGCATTCATGTGCATGAACAATAGAGGAATTCCGTGCATTCATGTGCATGGACAATAGAGGAATTCGGTGCATTCATGTGCATGAACAATAGAGGAATTCGGTGCATTCATGTGCATGGACAATAGAGGAATTCGGTGCATTCATGTGCATGAACAATAGAGGAATTCGGTGCATTCATGTGCATGGACAATAGAGGAATTCGGTGCATTCATGTGCATGAACAATAGAGGAATTCGGTGCATTCATGTGCATGAACAATAGAGGAATTCCGTGCATTCATGTGCATGAACAATAGAGGAATTCGGTACATTCATGAGCATGGACAATAGAGGAATTCGGGTTTGCATGGGTTGTGAAAGGGTAATACGTCGTACCTTTGCTTTTGATAAGACAAACACTCCATGGGCCAATCACTAGCGAGGGGTGTGTCTGAAACACGTGGACAATTAAGAAGCACATGTGGATTATTTGTCACACTAAAAGCACGGGTGTCACGCGTGATTGTTCTGAAAAGTGACTATTACATGATTGTTCTGAAAGTCTTCTATTTATTTCATCGTAATCATGTAAGCCCTCATTCGTGATTGTTCTGAAAGCTTACTAATTTACATGATTGTTCTGAAACTCTACTAAAGGTAAACTTGCTTCACCCGTGAAATGTTGTCAGATGTATGGAACATGCCTTTCGATCCATTTTTGGTGACCTAGCCACCTAAGCATGGCAAAGAGGAAAATCAAAAGTTTCTATGTGTCCCTTTAAACCTGTAATTAGAATTTTGAGTTGGGAATACTCAAGAAGAATCATTACATTTTTGAAGATTATAAATAATTTTTGTCTTTGAACATTTAATTTCAATGTTGAGTTGAGAACAATAAAGAAGACATGTTCAAAGACATGTATGAAACGTATTACTTGTTGAGTTTGTATTCATTGGGCGGAGGTATAAATATCAATTTCACTTAAGATTTAGTATCATTGTATCAAAATATTGTTCCATTTACATACAGAAATACACACAGACAGACGGACAAAGTGAATCCAGTATACCCCCTCCAACTTCATTGGGCTGGGGTATAAATATCAATATCACTTAAGCTTTAGTATCATTGTATCAAAATATTGTTCCATATACATACAGACATATACACAGACAGATGGACAAAGTGAATCCAGTATACCCCCCTCCAACTTCGTTGGGCAGGGGTATACATATTGTTCCATATCTGACAACATTTTACGGGTGAAGCAAGTTTACCTTTAGTAGAGTTTCAGAACAATCATGTAAATTAGTAAGTTTTCAGAACAATCACATATGAGGGCTTACATGATTACGATGAAATAAATAGTAGACTTTCAGAACAATCATGTAATAGTCACTTTTCAGAACAATTACGCGTGACACACGGGTATTCACTCGTTGGGTTTGTATGGACTGTGAACAATCTCTTAAGTCATAATGCAATTCAAGTCTCCCTCGGGAATGTCGCCAATATTCCGAACATCGTCTATTGGGTGACAATTTTAAAATTCCTTCATGAATATTGGCGACATTCCCGAGGGAGACTTGAATTGTTTATGAAGAGTTTTGGGATGGAATTCTGAAATGTTAAGGCGGTATGTCGATGTGATGTGTTGAGTGGTTATTATAAAGTAAGTGCGTGTGTGCATGCTTGTTTGTGTGCGTGTTCGTGCGTGCTTGCTTGTGTGTGTGTGTGTGTGTGCGTGTGTGTGTGTGTGTGTGTGTGTTTGTGTGTGTGCATGTAGAGTGCAATCCAGGCAGACATGGCGAGAACTGCAGTATACCCTGCCTCAGCAGCAACTGTTCCAACGACCAGTGTGACAGAGAAACCGGACTGTGTGTAGCTTGTCCTGATGGCCTCATCGGAGGTCTCTGCACAGGTAAAAGAACACATGAATCTGAACGCTCTCTGTGCTCGTTACATTTTTGCTCGTTTGTTCTAGAATGAAATAATAAACCGTCTGGAGCCAATTAATGGGACTCGTGCAATACAAAAGTTATTTTGTAATAGAAGTAGTAGTAGTAGTTTTAGTAGTAGTAGGAGGAGGAGGAGGAGGAGTTTAAGTAGTAGTAGTAGTAGTAGGAGGAGGAGGAGGAGGAGTTTAAGTAGTAGTAGGAGGAGGAGTAGGAGTAGTAGTAGTTGTAGTAGTAGCTTAAGTAGTAATAGTTTAAGTAGTAGTAGGAGGAGGAGGAGTTGTAGTATAGTTAGTTAGTTGTTGCTTTTTGGGTCCAGCGGACCATATAGACCAAATCAGGACCCCTGTAGTTGTAGTAGTAGTTGTAGTAGTAGTACAGTGGTCGCCGCTTAATAAAGCCACTTCTGGACCGACGAAAAATGGCTTTAATAAGCGGCGGATTTATTAACCGGCGGTCCAGGAATACGTAATTTTCGAAAGAAAAAAAATCTTCTCTTTTGTTTACGTCACTCAGTCACTTTCTTTCGTCATTTACACTTGTTTGAATCTAAACAAAACTTCACGAAGGATGTTGAACTTTTGTTTTAATTATGTACATGTACGTGTACTTTGATCACTTCGGTACATCAATAATTTCACTGTCACCGTCACGAATCATTACTCGGCAGAGAAGAACGATTTTATGAGTGTTTGTTTGTTGGTCGTCTTCCACAAGATAATGTGAGTTTTAGTCACAAACTACGTGATTTCTCTGAGAAAACTGGCTTTAATAAGCGGCGGGTTGGTTTTATTAACCGGCTTTTTCTAATACATAAGATATAGTGATAAATCCGGACCGTCTGAAATCGGCTTTTATAAGCGGCTGGCTCTATTAACCGCGGTTTTATTAAGCGGCGTCCACTGTAGTAGTTGTAGTAGTAATCTCCTCTGGATCCCTGTTTGTGGAAAACTTGCATGCCCACTGAAACATTCTCTTGCGAATTGGAGACAAAGAAGATGTGACTTTAGGGTATCTATTGTATCGTGCGTAACGCGCTCGTTCATTTAGCTCGAAAACACTTCATTATTTCAAATATTAGTTAGGAAAATGCAAACAGTGGTCAATAACGACTCTTCTAATTTGGAGTTTTGATTCTTCATTGCAATACTCTTGGCGCTGAAACACGAATTCCAAACACATATTTTTGCAAACTTGTATGTTGTGTCATGATTCCCAACACAAAGGGAATCGGTTGAACTCTTCGGTTAGTTTTTTCTTGCGGGAATTTCCCTTTTAAATGAATGTTTTGCTGTTTAGAAATTAAAACAAAAAATCCAACGTACTGTCTTGAAAGATACTCTTGGTGTTTCTGTTTTCAGTTGCGTTGTAACTTTCTGTGTGGTTTTTTTTTTCCATTTCTAAATTTCTTTTTCTTACTTATTTTATTTTGTTTGATTTTCCCCCCAGCTATCTACTTGTTATTATATACTGTTCTCATTAGTTATTGTACTTTTGTTTTGTTTGTACTTACCATTTAATGTTTATGGTTTGCAGATGAATTAATCCATTGATACATTTACTTTTGTCTTTTATCATTTTCTCTTTATGATTTACAGATCAATGAATCCATTAATCTATGTATTGTTTATTAATGTATCTATTCAGTCATCTATTTCTTCAAATATAAAATCACAGTCAACCACATGGAGACAACCTCTACAGTGAAATATGCAGAGCGAAAAGGCGATGATGGAACAGGCAAAATCATTGGTGCGATTTTTGGCGTAGGACTCTTAATGACCATCACTGGTGTTGCTGTTTTTTGGTAAGCACAAACAACAACAACAACAACAACAAACACCAACAACAAACACACGAACATCGAACACACACGCACGCACACACATACATACACACACACACGCACAAAAACACACACACACACACACACACGCACACACACACACACACACACACACACACACACACACACACACACACACACACACGCACACACACACGCACACAACAAACAAATAAAAAAACAAATATTCAACTCAACCAACCAAACCAAACACACAAACGAAAGTGCTTTTACGCATAGATTTCTAGTCAAGGGTTGGCTAGCCAAACACTAGGGCTGTGGGGGCCTAGCGTCCTCAAAGGTAGCTAACCCACTGGGGACAATGTATTTGTTGATATGCTGATGACAAAGAAGCTAGCCAAAGTTGCCAGTTTGTTACTGTTTTTATACTAATACGAATAAACCCATACACACATGTTTTTGTCTTCACATTTTGGAGTGATTGTGTGTGTGTGTGTGTGTGTGTGTGTGTGTGTGTGTGTGTGTGTGTGTGTGTGCGTGTGTGTGTGTGTGTTTGAGTGTGAGTGTGTGTGTGTGCGTGTGTCTGTACGTGTGTGTGTGCGTGTGTGTGTGTGTTTGAGTGTGAGTGAGTGTGTGTGTGTGTGTGTGTGTGTGTGTGTGTGTGTGTGTGTGTGTGTGTGTGTGTGTGTGTGTGTGTGTTTGCTATCGCTCCACCCTTTGATATGTTGTTAACCTGTCGTCTTTCTTGCTTTTTTTCTGACAGTTGGTACCGCAGATCAAAAATAGTTGCAGAGGAAAACATCGAAGAAACAGGTTGGCAATTTCAAATATATTCATTGGAATATGTTATCGAAAATGATGTTATTTTTTTCCTGTGTGTGTGTGGG